>NW_008356163.1:213659-230101 GCF_000622305.1 Nannospalax galili
ATGGCATATAGAGTCGAATTGTGAACTCAAATGTTGTACTTTAATTCTTAACAATTGTTCCTCTCAATTTTCCCATTTACCATGTGCTGAGAAAGCATCTTAAGTAATAAGAAGTATTGCTAAAACCCATGGTTTTATATTTAATCACTTAAGAAACAAAAAATGGCTTGATTCCTTTCCTCTTATTAATTGTGCCTGGGTGCTACACCTTTGTTTTCTCATACAGGTCTCTCTAGATTGCAGTGAAAGTGGTAAAACCAACTATAATAAAAAATCTGGCAACAGAAAAGAGACAATCTCTTAAATTACAATCACATGAGTAGCCACCATGTTCTTGTGTCTTCTATGCTCAGTGCTGCTCTGCCTGTGCCTCCTTTTCCTAAGAATCACCCAAGGTGAGGTCACACTCTCCTCTGCCACTTCTCTAGTGTATCACACCCTGAGCAGCCCGCCAGTAAGTACCCATATCCATGTTTTGTTGACCATCAAACAAACAAGTAATTTATGAGCATGAATGTTGTAGGAATGCCTTCTATTACAATATAGACATGCTTCTTCATGTATAACAAAGAAGCAACAATTTTAGAAATAATTTCTACAATATGGACATAAACCTGTACTAATGATATTTATCTAACTTTGCAGCCAGCAAGTTATTGTGAATAATGTAAATAGGCTCAGTGAGCCATGGGCTTCTCTTGTGATGTGGGTGTATAACTTTAATACCTCTGGAAACCCCTTTTTACTTGACACAAGACAGTGTATGATTTGTGTATGTATTCTTTACATATCAAAGTCCTGAAAGCCTCATGTTTTCTCATTGTAAACAATGAGGGAAATTCAGTGTGTGTTACATTCTATTCAGAGGGATCAAAGGGAAAGATTCTATTTCCCCATTTCATGCTGGAGATACTCTTTGAATACAAGAATGAACTAAACCCTTAAACAGAAGCACAGTTCAAAGGAACATGACAGAAAGCTGTGCAGCATTCTGTGTCTGCTTTTTGCCTTAAAATGAAGGCTAAAAGTCAGGCTGTTTTTAATTCAGGTATAAGTATAATGAAGCTTAGAAAATGCCACTGAATCCATTATATATGTCAAACACACACACACGCACACACGCACATATGCATATGTATATTAGGTGCTGATATGCAGAAAAATAATTTTCTATTAAAATTCAGCACAGACATAACATATTCACTTATATAGTTATTTGTCCAAGCTGATAAATGTATTTGGTCATTTTTTATTGTATTTTTTTAAGGGTCTCCCAAGTTCCATCCACCTAGAAGTCATTATGTGAATCAGGTTGGCCTTGATCTCACAGTGATCTGCTTGCCTCTGTCTCCCAAGAACTGGGATTAAATGCATGTGTGACCACACCAGTGCCAAGCTGCTATTTTTTTCTCAGTGATATAATCACATCCTTGTCATAAGCCTGTATTTTATGATATTGTACAAGGGGGGTCTCCATGGTATAGAACAGAGCGCGATGTTTGTCAGCACCTGCAGAATTAGCAGATTTAGCCTTCAGTAGGACATAGTAGCAGATCCAAAAAGCAAAATGAGTATCTGTAGAACATGTGGAGGCTTTTTCCCATCCTTTTCTTTTGGCAATCTCAGAATGGTAGTAATGATTCTGATGTAAGAAACAAGCACCAGTATGAAAGGAATTGCAATTATGGTTATGACATCAAATAGACAGACAACACAAGCACTGAAGTATCCTCATAGCTGACTTGAGAATGAGGCGTATGTCACAGAAGTGGTCTGTGTGGTTAGAACTGCAAAAATTCAGGGAGACTATTTGACAGGTCTTGCCCTATCTGAACTGGCATGCCACTGAGCCAGGAGTCTACTGTCAGCTACATGCCCTTTGTTGAGTTCGTGTCTACAGGATACAGTAGAGAGTTTCAAATGGCCACGTAACATCACATCACAGCCAGAACGAAAGGCTTAGATGTCCACAACATAAGGAAACAAATTTGGATAGCACAGACAATTATAGAAATGTGTCTATTCTGAGTCCAAATGTTGATCAGAATCCAAGGGACAGTGACTCTTACAAAGCAGATTTTCAGAGAGGAAAAAAGAAAAGGTGCATTGTTCACCCCAGTTGCTGTACTGGTTAGTAGTGGTAACTACTGGTTTCTACTGATACCTATGCAGTATATACTTTAGAATCAATAAGATTCTCTGAAAACACAAGTATGGACATTCAGATAACTAATTATTAACTTTAAGTCGTGACTATACGATTTTGAATTCTCCACTTATATTTATGTAAAATTTCTTTAAAATGGTGGAATATTAAATGTATTATTTATTTTTGCTTAAAAAAGATTTATTGCCTACCAGTTTTGGAGGTATATTAAACTTTTCATCTTGTGACCAGAACTTTAAGGAAAGAATACTTATCTGAAAACCAGAAGTCAAAAGGGAATTGAACTGAACACAACTGTACTCATGAGGTTTCAGATAAGAATAACAAGTCTCGTGGGAATTGAACACAAAATCATTAATACATAGTATTTTACTTAATATTTATTAGTGTTTAGCGTGGTGAGATGGCTCAGAACTTAAGATAACTGGTTGCTCTTACAAAGGATCTGGTTTCAGGAGGACAAAAGTCAATTTAACTCAAATTTCAGCAATTCTGAAGCACTCTTCTCTCCTCCTTCAATACTGCATATATGTGGTACAATTAATACATGAAAGGAAAACTCTCTTACATATCAAATGAATAAACAATATTTTTAATGAAAACTGCATTAGAATTAGTCTGCCATGTTTCACTGAAGATGAGTGTACTACCTACAATATATCGAACAGTCAAGTTCAAAAGAAGATTTAAACTTTTGAAAAATGCACCAAAAACTGAAGTGACTACCATCTCAAAATAGGGATGTAGTGCATCTAAAAATTTCTGAGGAAGCAGAAAGGCAAAAAAATGAAACATATATCAGCTAACCCATGGTTCTATTTTAAAAGGATTACTTTTCTCAGGGCTCCAATCACTTCTTTGTGTGTAAGGCAGTATATCATAGGGTTTAATATGGTAGTCACAATGGTGTAGAAAAGAGAACACTTTGTCAATACCTGAAGAATAATTGAGTTTGGGTTTCAAGTATGTAGCAGTAGCAGATCCATGAAACAAAACCACCACCAGCAGGTAGGAAGAATATGTGGAGAAGGCTTTAGTCTGTCCTTTGTCAGTTGGCAACCTCAGGATGGTGACTATGATTCTGCTGTAAGAAGTAAGTACCAGTATGAAAGGGACAGTAGCCAATGCCCCAGCCCGCGGGGTCTGCAACAGGGTACCTGGATTGGGGGGTGGGGATGAAAATGAGGCAAGGACAAGAGAAATGGAGACAAGACAGGATTCTGATCAAGTCTTGTTTATTGAAGCTCAAGCAAGAATTTTTATAGAGAATGAAAACAAAGGAACACAGACTGCAAAACATACATCAGTCAGAGCATAGAGCACAAGGGCTCTGATACACATTAAGGGAGGAATCTCTGATTATAGAAGAATAGAACCATATGCTGGAAAGGAGAGCAAGGCCGTGGGGTGGGGCTATCTAGCAAGGCTATCTGGCCCCGGCCTCAAGCCAAGGTTTTGGGCCAAGGTTTTGAGCCCTGACTGCAAGCCAAAGCCGTGGGCCCCGGCTGCCTGCCAGGGTTTCTAGGCCAAGGCTGTGGGCAGAATGGAGAGCTGCCAACTCGGGCCTGCCAGCAGTTTTGAGAAGTGGCTGAGACTCAGTCTACCAACATGCTGAGACGTCTCCCAACATGCTGAGACTCAGGCTCCCAACAGGTCCCCCTTTTTTATTTTATAGAGCTTAGGGATCAAGGATTGCTATACCCTTAGGGAACTACTCCTGTCTTAGGTTGGAGTATCTTTCCCCAAGTGCTTACCCGTCATTGGATAAGGCAGCAGCAATAGGCTACCCTCCTGTCTTAGGTTGCTACAAGGGGAGATTCTCACGTACCCGTCTTTGACTGTCCAGTTCATCTCTCAAGGGAGATGGCTAGTAGCGCCATCATAGCAACGTGTCCCAATCCGCTCTTGCTCCACAAGATCAAGGCGATGGTATTGGACCTGTATTGGTTTAGCCACATGGAGTTCCTCTATCTGCTGTTTAATAAAGACTAACAGCCTTTTCACTAAAAATGGCCCCAGTGTGAGAAGAAGCAGGATGATAATAAGGGATGTCATGGAAGGAATCCAAGAAAGAAGAGGGGAATCCAGCCATCTAGAAGTGTTTTGATAAAAATTATGCAGCTTGTAGCTGATGGTCTTCAGGGTCTGTATATTCTGTTCCACCAATCCCAATTCATTGACATAGAAACAGCATTCCTCCTGTAAGAAAAGACAAGTACCCCCCTTCTCCACAGTAATGAGGTCAAGGACTCTACGATTTTGAAGGGCAACTTGAGCCAAAGAAGTTAATTGGCATTGCAAGGACGCAAAGCTACCAGCTGTAGAATCTATAACTTGCTGTAATTGGGAATTAAATTCTTTTGCAGTATAAAGAGTATGCCCCAAAGCTCCTGCAGAAAGACTAGCAGAAACAGTAAGTCCTATCCCAATAGGAAAAGGAATGAACACCCCTCTCTTAATGTGGGGGCGAAGTAGCCAAGCAAACACTTCTGGTGTATACATATTTAGCTGGGGTACAATAGTAATTAATACACAAGGTCCTGGAGAGGAAACAGTGATCTGTTGATACAGAGATTCGTTGCACCAGAAAGACGTAAGAGGAGGAGCATATAGAGGTGAATTAACATAATGATTGTTCAGGCAACCAATGGGCTGCGTCATGTTGCTGTGAATGAATGCAGACAGATCCTCTGCCCCATATTAACACTGGATCTGGGCCATGCCATGAATTATCCAGAGGGTCTTTCCATTTGACCATGGCATAATGTCATTTTGTTTCTGGATGCCAAAAGTGATCTGCAGCTGATTTACCATGAGCGTCCAATTTTAAAAAATTCAAAACAAAGAGTACATGATTCAATAAATTCCTGGGGGATCCCCTACTGGGATACCACTCCCCCTTTTTTATTTTATGCAATGTAGTTTTGATAAGCAAATGAGATCTTTCAACTATGCCTTGTCCCTGTGGATTACAAGGAATGCCAGTGGTATGCAAGTTGTATGTTGTATTACAGAATTTCTGAAAAGCATGAGAAACATATCCAGGACCATTGTCCATCTTAACACTTTTAGGGATACCCAATATAGAAAAGCAATGAAGCAAATGGGCAATAACATGTTTAGTAGCTTCCCCTGTTTGCAAGGAAGTACAAAGAAAACCACTAAAAGTATCAATGCAAACATGAACATATTTAAGTTTGCCAAATTCATTATAATGAGAAACATCCATTTGCCAAAGCATATTAGGAACAAGTCCCCTAGGATTGACTCTTAAATGGGTAACAGGAAGAAGAGAAGCACAAGTCTGACATCCTTTAACAAGCTGTCTAGCCTGTTCTCTGGTAAGATTATACATCAATCGCAAAGAAGCTGCATTGAGATTATGCAATTCATGAGCCTGTTGAGCTTGTGCAATATATAGAAGTAGTAGCAAAAGCAACAAGCCTAGTGGCTGTATCAGCAATCTGATTGCCTGTTGTTAACGACCCTGGAAGGTTGGAATGTGCTCAAATATGTCCTAAAAAGAATGGGGCTGTCCTCTGGCGAATAAGGTGCTGGCACTGATGAAACAGCTCAGCGGCTTCAGAAATATGCCCAATGATAGGAACAGTTTCCAGCAGAGGTACAGAACGAGCTATGTATGCACTGTCAGTATATACATTAAGAGGCCTATCTGGGAATGCAGAAAAAACTGATACAATGGCAGACAATTCCACGAGTTGTGCAGAAGTTTATCAGTTTGAAAATGCACAACTTGATCATTTTAAGCATAGGCCACCATCTCATTAGAGGAACCATCCGTAAAAACTAGCAAAGCAGTAGGTAAAGGTTGATGGCTAGTAATGCGTGGAAAAATGAAGGTATGAAAGTTACAAAATTGAATGAGCTTGTCAGGGGGGTAACGATTATCTATAACCCCCGAAAAAGCAGCACAAGCTGTTAGCCAAGACTCTGAATTCTGAAGTAACCAGTTAACATGATCTTTAGTATAAGGCTGTACAATATGAAGAGGGTCCACACCAAAATATTTACAACTGTGGTCCCGACCACTAATTATCAAATCAGCTACTGCACCATAATATGGAAGCAACACCCTTTTAGGGGAAGCAGGTAAATGTATCCACATAAGAAGATGAGCAGGCTCTTGCCAAAGAAGACCCATAGGCAACAGTTGAGTATTAAAAATCATATAATCAACATTAGTAACAAATTGATTAGCAATTGCTTCCTCAACTCTACGTAATGCAACTCTGATCTCCTCAGTAAGTTCTCTGGATGAAGTTGGCCTAGCATCCCCTTTAAGGATATCAAAGAGGGGCTTCAAGTCACCAGTAGTCAATTTCAAATAAGGATGTAGCCAATTAATATCACCCAATAAGTTCTGGAAATCATTCAAGGTTTGCAATTTATCAAGCCTAAGAACAGCCTTTTGATTAGTTATCTTTTGTTCATCAATCTGAAAACCTAAATAAGAAAAAGGATCTTGCATTTGCACCTTCTCAGGAGCAATTTGCAAACCTGCATCCAATAAATCAGATTTTAACTGAGCATAACATTGTAACACCTCTTCTCCTGATGCACCTGCTATCAGGATATCATCCATATAATGAATTATGTACATGGAAGGCCAAATATTTCTAGAATTTTGAAGTGCTGTAGCTAAAAATTTCTGACAAAGAGTAGGGCTATTGGCCATCGCTTGAGGCAAAACCTTCCACTGATATCTCTTCATAGGCTCTCTAAAATTAATAGAAGGAAGGCTAAAAGCAAAGTGTTTTTGATCATCAGGATATAAGAGAATAGTGAAAAAACAATCCTTAAGATCTAATATTATTTTAAAATATCCTTGTGGTATAGCAACTGGCGAGGGCAAACCTGGCTGTAATGCCCCCATAAGGACCATAGTAGAATTGATTGCTCTTAAATCTTGCAGTAACCTCCATTTTCCTGACTTCTTTTTAACAACAAATATGGGTGTGTTCCACGGAGAACAAGTCTCTTCAATGTGCCCTGCCTCAAATTGTTCCTGCACCAAACAAGTGGCTGCTGCCAACTTCTCTGCTGTGAGTGGCCATTGATCTACCCAAACAGGATTGTCTGATTGCCAAGTTATTCGATCCACACAGTTTGAGGGTGCAGGACTGTCAATGGCCGCCATCATAAATTTCCCAAACCTCGCTTATCATTCTGTCCTAGGATTGGTATTGGAAACAATTGTCCATCCTCTTTCTTTCCTAGCCCCTTGCCAGGGGCATATCCTTGAGCAAGCATTTGTGCAGTAACATCATTGGGACTACACATCACAATGCCCATTTGTGAAAGCAAATCCCTTCCCCACAGGTTTACTGGTAAATAAAGAACCACAAAAGGTTTAATCAAGCCAGAATTATTCATAGAATCCTTCCAAGTGAGACATTTTGAACTCTGTCTTGGATTTTGACTCTGCCCTATACCTTTTAAATTAGTCAGAGTCTCCACCGTGGGCCAGGCTGCAGGCCAGGCCTCAGCAGAAATAATAGTAACATCAGCTCCAGTATCAATAAGACCATCAAATCTTTTCCCATCAAGCCATAAAGTTAATGTAGGCTTTCTATGTGTAATAGCTTGAATCCAATAGGCATCAGAAGAACCAAAATTCTTATTACCTCTACTTTTATTTTGAACAAAGCAACGAGATTTAACCAGAGGTACCAAAATTATCTGAGCAAAGCGTTCCCCCTGGGGAATAGTGACTATAGTGTCAACAGCTCGGGCTATAATTCTAATTTCCCCAGTATAATCTGCATCAACTATCCCAGGCACAACGGATAAACCTTTTAAAGCAGCACTACCTCGCCCTAATATTAGCCCGCAAGTATCTTTGGGTAGTGGTCTATAAATTCCAGTCCCTATGGTCTGAACTCCCATCTCTGGAGTTAATACTGTGTGGGAGGTGGAACTGAGGGTGTGGGAGGAGGAACTGAGGTCCAGTCCTGTGCTTCCTGGGGTCGCTCTGCCGAGGTCAGAAATAGATTGTTGCTGCTGGTGGGAACGAAATTGACTGCCCCAAATGCTTGTTTTGGGGCCTGGGGCTGGCCCCTCCACCAGTTTCCCTGATAAGGAGGTAGAGGTCTCCCTTCAATATCAGTCTTAGACCTACAATTATTAAGCCAATGTTTTCCCCTTCTATACCTGGGACATAATCGAGGAGCCCTTTTATCATCAGTCCTTTGCTGATCATCATCACCTTGCATTCCCGGGCAGAGTGCCCACTCTTACCACATTTAAAACACCCCTTGCTCTTAGCCTTATACCTATCAGCCAGAAAATCTTTTACAGTTTGTCTATTGAAAGCTGCTGCCATAGCAAGTCCCTGTTGATAAGACAGGCCTATGTCTGCACACAGACGAATATAGCCAGTCAAATCTGTCTTTTTCCTATAAGGTCTGATGGCTGCCTGGCAGGCAGGATTAGCATTTTCATATGCCAACTGTTTCACATACTCTAGTCCTGCATCCATACTTCCAAATATCCTTCCTGCTGTGGTCATCAACTGATGAACAAAATCTGCAAACGGCTCATCGGACCCCTGCTTAACAGAAGTGAGAGAAGTTCCCAGGTCCCCTTTAACTGGAAGCTTCCTCCATGCCTTTAGAGCAGCAGCTCGAATTTGCACAAAAAGACCTGCATCATACTGCATCTGTTTTTCATTAGTCTCATATTCACCTCCACCTATCAACATATCAAAACCACATGCATTTCCAGATTGTTGATTCCTTCTAGCTGTCTCCTTACAATTTTCATAATATTCTGATTTCCATAACAAATAATCACCTGCATTAAGGACTGCCTTCACCAGTTGATTCCAATCATTAGGAGTTAGCCAATTTTCAGATTCACCTTCTATAATAGCTACAGTAAACAGAGCTGTAGCTCCATACTGAGACACAGCAAGCTTTAGCTCTTTGATCAGTGGAAACTGAAATCCATTATGGTGTCACCATGGCTGCTGCTGATCATCTACTGTTTCCATTACAGGAAAAACCTCCATAGGGGAGGAAAACCTATCAAGGCCATCAAAACTTTCCTTATACGAATGAAGGCCAGGCCCCCCAGGAACAGGGCGAGCTCTGTTCCCATCCACTCTTCCTTTATTCATAACAGCCTCACTTCCATTATCTAAGCTAAGCTTTTGTAACTTAAGCATCAGCACCTGATGCATCTCTTCCTGCTTAATGCGTTTGAGTATCAATGACTGATGTGCCTCCTCCAACTTAATGTCCTCCTGCAACTGCTCCATCTGCCCTCTCAATCTTGGTCTAGGGTCTATCGCTGCCATGACAGTTGGAATAGGCAGTACACCATAGGAAGGGGGAGGCCACAAAACCTGCCTCTCACGGCCATTTTGTAATCCATCCTCAGTTTTACTAACCACTCCCTCTCTCACAGCCTCTGTGCCATCTGTGTCTAAGACTGGACAAGTGGCTTCTGACAAAAGAGCCTCTGGTAAAAGAGGACAGACACGAACATGCTCCTGTTTAAGCTCCTGGGCATCATCTTTTCGATCCCCTTTCCCTCTGACTGATTCTGAGGATTCCTTCCTCAAAGACTCTGAGCTATCTGTATCTGAGGCTGGACAGGCAGCTTTTGCCAAAAGAGGATAAATACCAATGTGTTCTTTTTCAGACTTGTGAGCATTCTCTTTATATCTGTCCTCTCTAACTGACTCAGAGGATCTTAAATTTACAGAAAAACCCTTATTTTCACTATCAAAAGCAATTAAGTCAGGCGTGTCCTTGGGAGTATCCGGAATTTCCCTCAACTCTGACTGAGAACTACTTCTAAGAATCTCTAGCTTGGGCAACTGCCACTACTGGCTCATGTTCATCTCTCTTATCTATTAGCTCTCTAATTAAATTCCAGTAAGAAAAAGCAGTAACCAGGACCTTTCCTGGTCCAAACACCTAGTAAAATTCTTGTAATGCATCTCCCACTCTGTTCCATCTCTTTACATATATAACCCCCTCTTGGGGAAACCATGGGCAGATGTCTTTTATAAAATCAAAGAAGTGAAATAAATCGTCAGTTGTAACATTTACTCCTCTTGCCTGTAACACTTCTCTTAACTATATCACATATTTCTGATGCTGACTCAATGCTTGCCCCATAATTTAAATTGCACAACCAACTCACCTGTCGGCTCAGTCACAGCAGGCTACTGCGACATCTCCGAACTATTGTTTGATCGGGTGCTCACCCCTTCTTTACTCCATCGTGTCCCTCACGTTGTCCCCAGTATCCAGCCACACATTGGACGCCACCCTGCCCCAGCCTGTGGGGTCTGCAATGGGGTACCTGGATTGGGGGGTGGGGATGAAAATGAGGCAAGGACAAGGGAAATGGAGACAAGATAGGATTCTGATCAAGTCTCGTTTATTGAAGCTCAAGCAAGAATTTTTATAGAGAATGAAAACAAAGGAACACAGACTGCAAACCGTACATCAGTCAGAGCATGAGGGCTCCGAGGCACATTAAGGGAGGAATCTCTGATTATAGAAGAATAGAACCGTATGCTGGAAAGGAGAGCAAGGCCGTGGGCTAGGGCTATTTAGCAAGGCTATCTGGCCCCGGCCTCAAGCCAAGGTTTTGGGCCAAGGTTTTGAGCCCCGACTGCAAGCCAAAGCCGTGGGCCCCGGCTGCCTGCCAGGGTTTCCAGGCCAAGGCTGCAGGCAGAATGGAGAGCTGCCAACTCGGGCCTGCCAGCAGTTTTGAGAAGTGGCTGAGACTCAGTCTACCAACATGCTGAGACGTCTCCCAACATGCTGAGACTCAGGCTCCCAACAAGCCAACACCATAACAACTACACAGACACAGCTCATCCACTGATGTGTCCCCACACCCCAGCTTGAGAATTGGGGGTATGTCACAAAAGAAGTGATCTATTTTGTTAGAATTGCAGAAGTGCAGAGAGAATATCTGACAGGTTTTCCCTCTCTAGATTAGGATGCCAGTGAGCCAGAAGCCCACTGCCAGCTGTGTGCAATTTGTTGGGTTCATGAGCAGAGGATAGTGCAGGGCTTACAGATGGCCACATAGTGGTCACAGGACATCACAGCCAAGATCAAACATTCAGTAGTTCCAAAAATAAGGAAAAGGTATAGTTTAATGGCACAGAAGAGCAAAGAAATATTTCTCTCTGTAATCCAAATGTTGAACAGAATCCTAGGAACTTTGACAGTTACATAACAGATTTCTAAAAAAGGAAATTTTGCCAGGAAAAAATACATGGGTTTCTTTAATAACAGGCTCCCTCTTGGTTATTATTATTATGAGGCAATTTCCAATAAGGATATTCATATGAATGATGAAGAACATAGCAGATAGAAAACCTACTACTGGAAACATCAGAAACTCCCAGCAGGACAAATTGAATTACTGTGGAAACATTGTCTTCTTCCTTAATCGCTTCAGGCGTCATCTGTGGGAAGGGTTAAAGCAGAAGTGAGCTCAGATTTGCATTTGTGGTTTCATGAATAACCCAAGATTGGTACATGTTCTGTTTATCCTCATTCTCTACAAGAACAAACACACTGTCTCTCATCGCTCTGAAATTTTAACCACGTACATGTTCATTAATCATACATACTTATATATACATTTATTTTATATTTACAAGAAATATAGTATTTACTTAGTAAGGTAAGACTCAATTTTTTAAATTTCACAAGTTATTTGAGAAACTGAAGCCTGAAATCTGATGTTATGTTTCCAGAACCTTGTGGTTCTTTTATTCAGATTTCACATTACTCTTGCCTCCACATTCTCTTCAAAAAATATTTTTATGCCCTCTTTAGTAATTTTGTTTTTGATATTAGAATTTATGCTACTGTCTTTTGTGGTATTTTCATGATATTTTTTAGTTTTGATGCAGTTAATAACTAGGCATTTCCTTTTACAAAATAAAAATCAGCTATTAAATATTATGGAATTTTATTTGATTTATGCTTTTGTTTCCATTTCAATGTAATGTCTGTCAAGTAAACAGTTATAAACTCTGTTTTTATTTTAAATGGGAAATGGAGGACCTGTTAGTTGTTTCTGTTTAATGAAACATGAGAAAGTAATTCTCACACTAATGTGAATGCAGGTTACCCTTTTATTACATAGAAGAAGCATGTGACTGTCTTAAATCACATATGTTCTCAATAATTTCAACTTCTTGTTGACTTATTTATTCATTTATTGTTTCCAATTATGTTGTATGTGTTTCCATTTCTGTGTTTTAAATAATTATCTGTTCACTTTGCTTTTTCTTTATATCTAGGCCTAGATTATAAATATGCCAGTCTCTATGCTTTATTTGCAACACATAACACATTGTTCCACAGGGTATTTAACTAAAAATATAAGTACTTATAAACAACAGCCACTTTCATCTAAATGTTTTTTTCAAATATAAAAAATAGCTGCTAACAACAGCAAAGACCTATTCCAGTTACATATCACATGTGTCTTACATGTGTATTTGCATGTACAGAATGCAGGTGGTATTTGAAACTTGGTGGATTTATTTTATCCCATTGACTCTTTGCAGAAGTAATACTTCTTATCAATGATTTTGATTAGAGCAAGATTGTACTCATATTGTATGATAATAATATGAACTCAAAAAGAGACTAACATGATGTATAGGATATGCATATATCAACTTGCTAAGAGTAACATGTATATGTATCATGCTTCAAAAAATTATTACAGAAAATTTTATTTTGTAATCTCCACTAGTGTGGATAAACTTTTATTATTAAAATATTAGTTATATAATATAATTTTCCTAAATGAGATGCTATGGAAATATAAAGGGGAATAGGGAATAATAGAGTCAATATTTTTAAAACTGAATTATAGCATCACTGATGTGAGAGGATAGTGTTTGTTATCACAGACTAGTGAGACTGGGGGTCAGGGAAGGATGTATCAAGACTTATAAATAAACACTAAACTCTAGTTAGTTAAAAATTAGAAATCCCAAGCCAGGCATGGTGGTGCACACCTGTAGTCCAAGCACTTGGGGGGCAGAGGCAGGCGGGTCTCTGTGAGTTCAAGGCCAGCCTGGTCTACATAGTGAGTTCCAGGAGAGCTGGGGCTACAGGGAGATCCTGCTTCAAAAAGACAAAAAAAAGGAAAAAAAAAATTAGAAATCCTGTTCTTTAATGAACACTAAACTTTAGTTAGTTCTTTTCTGATATTCCACAGAAGTGTCATTGTGAAAAACTATAAGTGAAAAAAATAATTTCCCACATATTAATACCAAAGAAATGATACATATTTGAAGAGAGAATCCACCTAACTTCTTAATTAAACCACACATATTCCAAAATACCACAAGATACTGCATAATGAGTTTGTTTTAAACACAAGAAAAAGAAAAAAAAAAGAGAAGTAGTTGTTCCCACAGAAAATGCTATATTTGAGTTTATAAGATGACTACAAATTCTTATATGGTAAGATTACTAAAATATAGTTTCAAGTTTAGGATGCACAAAAAAACCTTATTCTCTGATACTCTAATCACATTTCAGTCACAGGTTAATTTCACTTTAATTTAATCAAGTACTAAATACACTAAGCACAATTCAAACAAACAAGGAACCTCTTTAATATTGGCAGGATTGAATGTTAACCTATTTTAATCACAACTGCTTTCTGTATTTCTGAACAGCTAAATAAAATTGTGCTTTTCTGTGCTACTGTCTCCAGGCATGAGAAATGTCAAATAATTTTATACATTCTAAGCACATATTAATCCTTTAATATAGACATTTAAATGATTATGCTGAAAACAATAATATTCTTTAATAGCTAGGCTTACTATATATCAAAATACTTTCTTTCTGGAATCCTGTGATCATTTAGTGATTGTATACATAGCAATATAGAGTCTATCTGCCTCAATGCTTTTAATCTTATAAAAAAATCCATGAATTTATATTTTTTAAGTGTCTGGAATTACTTTATATTTTTACAATGCTAAAACTACTGCTATTCTAAAATAAACTTGTATTCTGCAAAAGTTTTTCATGCTTACCTTTTTAATAGAATTAAAACATAATAATTATCTTTATTTGCTACATTAAAAATGAGACTAGGCCGGGCATGGTGGCACACGCCCTTAATCCCAGTACTCAGGAGGCAGAGACTGGCGGATCTCTGTGAGCTCAAGGCCAGCCTGATCTACATAGTGAGTTCCAGGACAGCTGGGGCTACAGGGAGACCCCATCTTAAAAATACCAAAAAAGGGAAAGAGACATTAAAAATCAGTGAATTTCTGTAAAGCAATTTCTAACTACATTCTTAAATGCCTCATATTGTCAGAATGAAAAATATTCCTTAAGTAGTAACTATTCTCTACCTTGGGGATCAACTTATTCCTTGTGCAATCTTCTAATTGAACTAAACATCCTATCTGATACTCACAAAGTTAGATACAAGACAGAAATAATGCTAGTCAGTATTTTTCCAATATAGTTTCAGCCTCTCTCTATTTTTTTTTAATAATTAAAAACTATATTAGAGCTTGGGAGCTGGTAAAGGCTAATTAGTACTGGGTGAGGCAGAGTAGACCTTCCTTAAGATTTCTAGATACACTAACTAGATTCAAATTGAGGAACCTACACCAAAGGACAACTGGGTACAAATGCTTCAGCGGATAGGATTTCGCATGTGTGGAGGAATGCATGAGGCCCAGTGGGGGCATGTGTGTAAGGGAGTATGAAAGTAGGAGGGGTTTAAAATTAATTAAGAACTGTTGTATAAAATGTACAAAGGCTCAATTTAAAAATATTTAAAATAAACAAGAAAAGAAAAAAAAAAGAATTATGTTCATGGAATACATCCAAATTACTGTATCGAGGTATTACTTATGATTTAAATAAGAAGTTATTTAAAACAATTCAACTAGGTAATCCATTAATTCAGAAGAAATTTTATTTTAATGTCATTTTCAAAAGAGGTGCCAGAGCTCTAGATCTGTTTATCTTCAGCATGTGTCTTTTATGGCTTTCTCCACATGGTCCAGTTAGACTTATTCATCCCCTAAATTAAAAGGAATGGAAGACTTTTAATTGATTTGTGTTTACTTCATAATCTCTAGGTCTGATAAGAGAAGCTCATGATTTGGTAATCTGGCCTTTATTTGCAAATGTGTGAGTGTCCTGTTGCAAGGAATGGTTGGAATAGATGCATTATGTATCAGTCTATATTAGTTAACAACATACTAACTTAAATTGTGCTGGTGTTTTAAATAAATTTTATTATTTTTCTGTACTACTGCTCTTAAGTAATAATTTTAGCAGTCAAATTACAGAAAATATGGCATACGTCATAATCTTTAAACTGTAATCATGAGCAGTATTCTTCATGACTGTTCTCTAGCAAGAAACTATTTAGCATGCTTCAATGTACTGTGAGTGTCTCCTTGAAGACAGAGGAATGGACAGGGATTCTTTTCATATACAACGTTTTTTCTTTTTCTTTTTTTTTTTTTTGGTCTTTTTGAGACAGGGTCTCCCTGCAGTCATTATACAATGTTTTATACACAAACACTTCATAATAGTAGCTATAAAATGTATGACATCCCATGAGTTTAATATATATTTTTCTAACAGATAATGAAGAGCAACTTTAAGTCCTCTGTATTATACTAGCAAATGTTGATAGTCATCTCTCAATAAACTGATCATATTATGCAGGTATCACTAAAATAAATCATATAAAGATTACCTACACCAGTATCTCCAGCATGCACTGAGTGATCTTTCCTTTGCATCCAGATCCTATTCACATATTTGTAAATTTATCACCTTAGTAGCCACAAGTTTTATATTTATTAAAAGTTATGGAAAATGGATATGGATGGCATACAATTTTGGAATTTACCTTCTTTGTTTTTTTTTTAAATTATTTAATAACCACATGATTAGAAGCATTTCATTACAGCATTAACATATTCAATAAACAATTCCAGACGCTTCTCTTTCAATATTGGCTCTAAATTTTTAGGTTCACATTTGAACTAATACAGTTATACATTATTGTACTCGGTATAAACCTTATAAGACATAAAATTGAATGAGGCTTTAAACTTTAAAAAAGATCTCCATTTCATTTTAGAATATATTGTTCCTTGCAGAAAGACTCATTGTTTTTGCTACTAACACTGAGATGTTGGCGCATGCATCTCTAATCTGTATGCATCTGATTATTATTAGTTCTAATCGGTTGCACTTGGATTCTT
>NW_008356163.1:231698-251319 GCF_000622305.1 Nannospalax galili
ACCTTCTTATTCTGATCTCTCATAAGGCAAAATGTATTGCTGATTGTATGTCATTATTTAATCATCCTGTTCACCTAGTTCTTGTCACTTATATAATACAGAAACAGGAGATAACAGGGACTGAACCTCCCATCCTTGAAAAATGTAGGTTAACAATCTCATATTGAAAGTAGTATAGGTGATAGGCTATGATTGAAAAATGGGGAAAGTTACCAGCATAGAAAATGGGGGAGAAGGGAAACAAAGTACCTAGAAAAGTGACAGAGGACTGAATCATTTCAGTAAACTCTTTATCTCTTCCAAATTCTTTTCATTTATATAGTTCTACTTAGAACTTCAAATCTAAAAGTGAAGAACTTGTTCACATAGAAACTTTCATAATTGTAAAACTTTCTGTATAGAATTTATTCTTTTCTTAAATATTTGTTTCTTTAGATGAAATGTTCTTGCTCATCAGTCAAGAAAGAATTTCAGGACACACTGGACAGAAAGTTGTGCATAGACTGATTTCTCCTGGCTTTTGGCATTGGTGAAAGTTCGACCTTACCATAAGTTATTTCAATGACTCAATAGTCTTACTTCTTACTTCTGTTAGGTTATAGAACTGAAACATGTAAGAGTGACTTTTACAATTGAAACAAAGAATTTTATGCAATTTAAAGATCACCCTTTATAATATAAACAAGGCCACTGAGCAGTGTGTGTGCCTCTTGTGACCTCTATATGTGACTTGATCCCTCAGGATCCCTCCTTTCTCTCCACCCAGAACAGTGCATAATTGTATGTATGAATGCTTTACATATAATAAAGCTGAAGGAAGTGTCCTTCCTCATTGCCACTAAGGAGTAAAACTGGGTGTGTGTGATATTCTAGGGTTTTTGAGGGCAAGATTTTCTTATAAGTGTGGATCCTGATTTCTACTTCTTTCATTTCCAGCTGGAAATACTGTTTCCATAAAGGACTAAGTGAAGGCCTTACTCTGGAGGAGGGTTGCAATCAAATGTGAAGGAATTGTTGCTCAGCATTTGAGGTGAACTCTTAGCTTTAAGACAAAAGCTGAATCATGTTGACTTTTTTAATATAGGCATAACAATAATTTGGATTAGAAAAGCCATATTTTGGTGCTCTGTGTGTGGAAGAGGCTTTTGACTCTGAAATCAGAGATCAGTGCTCAAAGAATTCCCAGGGTATAAAAAGGGAAAAATATTTGACATTCCAAACTATCGTTGTAGGTTCTATGATATTAAGTACAACATTTTGCTTGATAGGTCCCACAAGACCACTAACTTGTTGGGTCTCCAGGACCCTCATAATTTTGGTATAACTTATGATGAGGCCTATTGTAACTTCCTGAGCCTGACTAAAGTTTGGCGACCTGTCTCTGGCTGGTCACTTCCTCGCGGAGGTGACTCAGCAGGGCCCGACCTTGGACTGCCTCTCCCCAATCACAGCTGGCATGGCCAATTCCCAGTTGCTCACAGCCATTGCCCCAGATGACATACACCTTGCCCTTCCCTTTCCAACACCCCTTTTTGTTTAAACTATATAAGGTAATGCCTGACGCAATAAAGTGAGTTCCTGCCTTGACAAGACTCCTGACTTGGTGTGGTTTTTGAGTCACCGACACTCACCATCCTGCTCAGCCCCTAAGAGAGGAACACACGCTGGTCCTGGCCTCTCTCCCTGTGCCTTACCTGTCAGAGAGCACTCGGACACTAACTCATGAATCAGGCCCTGGAGAAGTTCCATTGAAAAGGGAATTATTAGACATCCCCAGTAACACAAAGCTAAGTTATATGATGAGATGAATAAGTATCCTCTAAACTGTGAGAGCTCGTCTGAAGAGAGAAGGCTTCCAGATCATTTTCAGCTCCATTGCTCCAAGTCGTGTACCCAAAGTGTGTCCAGTTTTCATCAGTAGGGTCTTACCTTCATTTTCCAGTAGATAGCTTAGGGCTGTGACAATAGCCTATGTTGTTTCAGATTCTCTTAGACTAATCTTACCAACAATTCTAAGGGAAAATTATCCTATATGACATTGTGTTACTTGTTATATAGTCATCAGGTATACATATGCACTAATATTCAGATAATCACTATAGAAGCAGTGTCAAGAATGCTTTTGAAAAACTGAAAATGTAACTACCATGCTTTTTGGTTATACCACTCCTAAGCATATACCCAAGGACTCATCCTACTGTAGAGATAACTACACGTATATGTTTGTTGTTGCTTTTCTTACAATATCTAAGAAATGGTAACAACATAAATGTCCCTCAACTAATAAACAGATAAAGAAATTGAGGAACATTTATACAGTGGAGTTTTATTCAGTCGTAAGGAAAGATAAAATTCTGAAACTTTCTGGTAAAAAGATGGATGGAACTAGAAAATGTTATACTATGAATTAACACAGACTCAGAAAAACAAGTGATTTATGTTCTCCCTCATATTTATATGAAGGTATATATCCTGATCGAAAAGGAGGAGCCGGAAAAATTTAAAGTAAACATGGCAGTAAAGGGAAAGAAAGAGCCTGAAATGGGGGATAGTAGGAAACAGATGTTATCAAGGGGGAAATGTGGAAAATGGGGATTTTCAACTGGGAAAATAAAAGGGAACCTAAGGTCAAAGCTCATTAAAAAGTGATAATAGTAATTGCCAATGTTCAAATAGGCTCTACCTTTGTTATGGTCTCCAAAAAAGAAGGATGAGATACAGGAAAATTCAAATCTTTTTAGTAAGAAAAGCAGCTAAATCTAACAAGATGTTTTATTCTTGTGGTCAAAAACAGTGGGAGACAAAAATATGATCATTAGACTTAGAGATGGGTACCAAGACATCTCTCTCTTGTATTTCTTTGATCTAGATGTCAAGGGATAATAAGAGTCCAATTGTTTTTGGCCTTCAGCTTTTTCCTAAACAAAAAATGAAGAATAAAAATGAGCTCTCAATGGATTTATTAATACATTAATAAATCCTGCTTCCAATTACAGACACAAGCTAACTAGTCATGCTTCCAAATTTTTGAGCATCTGTTCAACCAAATAATATTCTGGGATAATTATATTTTAATAATCATAAGGACAGAAACTTTTGTTGACTTGATTCCTCTGGATTATACGCAATAACTGCTATGTACTTGTGAACTTAAAAGATTAACATGTATCAGAGAGTGACACTATCAAATCATCTGACATTTGTCAGTTCACAATACCAAGCAGATTAAAAAACCAATCTGTGAATATCTGTATAGGAACTCTTGAAAACCACCACAATCAATTTTATAGAGAAAGAGATCCCTTTTATGCACATTGGTAAATTTTCTTGTGCTGTTTGACCTCACTAAGAACCTTACTCACTGGAAATAGGATTTTCCCTTGCCAGACCAGGATTAGATCTTTAGACCATCTTTTTAATCAGTTCATCTGTTTTCCTGATTCTTTATTTTATTGAGTTTTCTAAATATTCTGGATGTTAAACCTCAATCAGTTGTTTCACTGAAGAAGATTTTTTCCCCACTCTCTGGGTTTTCTCTTTACTTTCTTCATTGCTACTTTTGCTGTACAGAAGCTTTTTAGTTTAATGAGGTAACACTTGTTGGTTACTTACCTTAATTCCTGAGCAACTTTTGTCTGATTCAGAAAGTCCTTTCCCACACTTACATCTTGTAGGTTACTGCCAAAGTTTTCTTCTGTTTCAGAGTTTCAGGTTTCACGTTGAGGTCTTTTGTCAATTTGTAGTTGACTTTTGTGCAAGATTAAAGATAACGTTGTAGTTTCATTCTTCTATAGGAGGATAACCAGTTTTGCTGACATTTGTTGAAGATGCTGTCTTTCCTCCATTGTGTGTTCTTGTCACCTGTGTCAAATATGTAGTTGAAATTCCATGTACTCATGTTGGGTCTTCAACTGTATTCCACTGACTTATGTGTCTATTGTTGTTCCAGTACCATGCTGTTTTTATGACTATAGCTCTGTAATATAGTTTGATATCTATTATAGGAATATCTCCAACATTAGTAATCTCTTTAGCATTACTCTTTGTGTTCAAAATTGCTTTGCCTATCTTGGGTCTTTTGTGCTTTAATGTGTTTTTTCTTATTCTATGAGGTATGTAATAGGGATTTTTATTGGAATTGCATTAAATATATTGCTCTTGGTAGGATAGTCATTTTCACTGTATTAGTTCTTCCAATTCATTATGATAACAGGTCCTTCCATCTTCTGTTGTCTTCTACAATCTCTCTTTTAAAAGATTTAAAATTTTTCATTGTAGAAATTTTTGATGTCTTTGGTCTGGTTTATTCCAAGATGTTTTTTTTTTTTTTTTGAGATTGTAGTGAATTGGACTCTTTCTCTGACTCCTAGTTATTGGTATATAGAAAGGATAATTTTTTTTGGAGTTTAGATTTTAACCTGCTACATTATTAGAAGTGTTAATCAGTTCTATGAGTTTTCAGGTGGTATTTCTGGGATCTTTTAGGTATAGTATCATATAATCTACAGAAAGGGTTCATTGATCTCTGTTTGCCAATTAGTATTCCTTTAAATTCCTTCTCATCTCTCATTGCTTTAGCAAGAGTTTCAAGCACCGTATTGAAATGGGATAAGACACTGATTGTAGACATTCTTGTCTAGTTCCTCATTTTAATGGGAATGCTTCCAGATTTTCTCCATTTAGAATTATGTTGACTGTGGGTTTGCTGTATATACCTTTAATGATATTGAGGTATGTTTCCCCAGTCCAATTCCTTTGGGGACTTTTCTCATGAATGCATGCTGAATTTTTGTCAAAGGCCTTTTCTGTATCTATTGAAATGATCAGGTGACTTTGTCTTTGAGTCCATTTATATGACTTATGACTTTTATTGGCTTAGATATAGTGAACCATCCTTGCATCTCTGGAATAAAGCATTTTTTTTATCAAGGTGAATGACCATTTTGATTTGTGTCTGTATGCAGTTTGCAATATTTCATTGAGAATTTTTGCATGTCACAGGGGGTTCGAGCCAGCTACCCCTGTGCAGTGATGATTGGGGATGAGTAAGCACACCACTTGCCAGCCCACTCCGCCCCCAGTACTGGGAACACTCAGGCGCAACAGGGAGCCTAGTCAAGCAAGGACACATTTATTGCAGGTGTTACAAAGCTTATAAAGGCACCTTGAAATCCCCCCCTCCCCCCTGAGGGTCTATCTTAAGGATGGTCACACACTGATCATGCACTCCTCAGCAGTGCAGAAGTATTCTTCAGACTTTCAAAGCAAGTCAGGCCTCACCCAGTAACTTCCTCTCTGACTTCTGCAAGGTGGGGTCTTTAGGTCCCCACAGCATGTATGTTCATTAAGGCTATGGGTCTATAATTTTGTTTTTGGTTGATTCTTTACATGGTTTTGATATTTGAGTGTTACTGGCTTCTTAGAAGGTATTTGGAAGTTCTCCATTTCTCTCTTTTTGAATAATGTAAGTACTATTGGTTGTAGATATTCTTTAAATATCTGGTGGAATTTTGTATCTCCATCTTGCCTGCATATTTTTTAGCAGGAAGTTTCATATTGCTGTTTCAACACCTTATACATTATGGGTCTATTCAAACTGTTAGTCTCTTCTTGATTTAGCTTTGGCAGTTCCAATGATTTTA
Organism: Nannospalax galili; assembly: GCF_000622305.1. Lineage (NCBI taxonomy): Eukaryota > Metazoa > Chordata > Mammalia > Rodentia > Spalacidae > Nannospalax > Nannospalax galili. The sequence goes on from NW_008356163.1 coordinate 237,341, forward strand.
GACATCCCTACATTTCATTTAGCTTTTCAGATGGAATACTGTATAGGTTGGTAAAGTATTCCCTTATTCTTTTCTCGAACATTTGTTGCCTATTCTAATAGTTCCCCTTTAGTCTCTTATTTTAGTCTTTTGATGTTTCACTGTCTTTCTTTTGGTTAACTTGGATATAAATTTAACTTGTTTGGCTTTTCAAAGTACCAGCTCTTAGATTTGTTGATTCTTTCTATTGTTTTCTTTCTATTTCCTTAATTTCTGCTCTGATTTTTGTTATTTCTTCTCTTCTGCTGTAGTTGGTTTTAACTTGTTCTTGCTTTTTTCCAGGGGTTTAGTTGCAATCTTAAGTTTCATTTATGTGTGCTCTTTCTGATATTTTAATGTACGCACCTAGACCTATAAAGTTCCCTGCTCGGACTGCTTTTAAATTTCCCAGAGCTTGGTTGTGTTGTATTATCCTTTTCATTTAGTTCCAGGAATACTGGTACTTCTTTCTTAAGTTCTTCTTTGACTGATTCCTCATTCAGAAATGTGTTGTTTAATCTCCATGACTTTTGTAGTGGCTAGGGTTTATTTTAGTGCTTATTTTAAGCTTCACTGCATTGTGGTCTGGTAAAAGGTTTGGAATTTTTTTTGTATTTTTTGCACTTTGTTTTGTGCCCTAGTATGTAACTAATTTTAGAAAAATTTCCATGGAGTGCTCAATACAAAATTCATTGTTTGGTGTTTGGTTGGAATACTCAGTTAGGTGTCTATCAGGTCCATTTGATGTATGTTAACATTTAATTCAGATATCTTTTTGTTTATCCTTTGTCCAGTTGACCTCTCTAATGGAGAAAGTGGGGTATTGAAATCCCCTACTAATACAGTATTGGGGTTCACTTGTGTCTTAAAGTCCTGTAGTACTCTTTTAATAAAATCGAGTTCACCAGAGTTTGGTGCGTATATGTTCATCATTATAATATCTTCTTTCAGTTGTTCCTTTGATCAGAATAAAGTGACTTTCTTATCTCTTCTGATTAGTTTTATTATGAAGCCTGTTTTATCAGGTATTAAAATTGCCACCCCTGCTTCTTTCTTCATGCTATTTGCTTGGAGAATTCTTTTCCATCTTTTCACTTTAAGGTAGTGCCTCTCCTAGAAGGTGAAGTGTTTTCTTGTAGGCAATAAAAGGATGGATTGCATTTCTTTCTTTTCATTTTTTTGGTAACCAGGTCACACTGTAGCCCCAGCTGGTCTGGAATACTCTATGTAGACCAGATGGGCCTCCATCTCACAAAGATTCATCTGCCCCTGCCTCCCAAGTGCTGGGATTAAAGGCGTGCACCACTACACCAAGCTTGGATTTGTTTTTAAAGCATTTTACTCACCTGTCTCTTTTGACTGGGAATTTCAGACCACTGTTACTTAAAGTTATTATTGAAAAATAAGCAGAGGTTGACATAATTTTCATTTCTTAATCTAATTTTGTATTTCCACAATTATATCTTCATTTAGTTTCTTTGTGTTGCCTCTTGAGTATAGTTGTTCCTTTATCCATTCTTTGTATTGCTTCAAGTATTCTCTGAATGGCTGATTTTGTGGAATTGCATTCTTTCATCTTATTCATGCCTTCAAAGATCTTTTTATTTCCCTTTCAACTATAATATTTATATTTTCTTGGTAATGAATTCTGCATTGGCATCTATGGTCATTTAGAATTGGCAATACTTTGATACAGGTTCTTTCAGTTTTCATGCTTTTCATTGATAAGCCTGCTGTAATTCTGATGGATTTTCCTTTATTTGTGAATTCTTTTTCTTTTTCAGCTTTAAGTATTCTCTCTTCATTCTGTACATTTAGTGATTTTCCTGTGACATGCTGTGGGGAGTTTCTTTTCTGGTCCTATTTTGTGTTCTATATGCTTCTTTTATTTGTATGGGCATATCTTTCCTTAATTTTGGGAAGTTCTCATCTATAATCCTGTTTAAGATCGGGTCAAGACCATTAACCTAAATTTCTTTTCCTTCACCTATGCCTATTGTGACACTTTCTGTCGCTGTTATAAAAACACTGAGAAAGCACCTTATAAACGGAAAAGTTTACTTGATCTTCTGGTTCCAGGGCAATTATAGTCCATCATGGTGGGAGTCATAATGGCAGGAAGTGACTTGAGCAGGAGAGGAAGCTAAGCTCTCACATCTTCCAGAAGGCACAGGAGGCTGGTGAGTGCCTGGAAGTGAGTTCTGGCAAGGCTTAAGAACTCTATAAGCCCATCCCCTGTGACATGTTTCCTCTATGATAGCCACACCTTCTAAGACCTCCCTAAACAGTGCCAAGAACTGGGGACAAAATGTGCAAATACCTGGAGCATATGGCAGACATTTTCATTCAAACCACCATACCTATAATACATAGACTTGTTCTTTTCATCATGTCCCACATTTCCTGCATGGTTATTACTCCTTTACTTAAAAATTTTTATAATCTTTGCTTCAGCACGCCAGTTCTTCAACTTTATTATTCAGTGTTGACATTCTGTTTTCCATTTCATTCATTCTATCGGTGAGACTATCTCCTGATGTTTCAAATTGAATCATTGATTTTTTTCCTTTTCATTCCCTTCTTCATTTCAGCTTGGGTTTTCTTCAATATTTCTATCTCTTGTGAATTCAGTCAGAGGTTTATTTATCCCTGTCTTCTAGTTCTTTGTTTGTGTGTTCTTTAAATTCATTGAATTATTTGATCAGATTTGTGATTGTTCTTTTAAATTCAGTTTCCTATACTACTGCTGGTGTACGTTGGGAACACACTCTTTCGGTTTCTCTATTATTTTTTCATTCTGATTTTACATATTAATATCTTATTGTTTGTGATTCTGGTATGAAATTCTAACCTTCCTTTGCTGTGTTGTAATCTGTTTGTATTATTGTTGTGCCTTGTTTGTTTTCTGACTGGGTATGCAAAGCTGGTTGGTCTAGGCTTCAAGTTCTCTTTGACAGAAATTTATATTGGACAGAACAGATGGTTTCAGCCCACCTACTGAGGAGCTCCTGCAGAGGCCCAAATCAGGATCCAGTCAAGTACTCTCTCTCATATTTCCTCCTTAGGTGTGTACTACTACTAGCTAATAATCTCAGCACAATCTGGGAAGTTCACTAAGGACACATCATATTTAAGCACTCTCAGGCAATTTCCAAGCATCTGGGTCCCTACTGAAGGGCAGAGAATACTATACTTGGGGTAGTGGAAGGACTGTAGGAATTCCCAATGTAGGGGATTGGCACTGTGTGCTTTGGGAAAGCTCACCTTCATTCAGAAGCCAGATCCAGGAAATGGCTTACATAACAAATAGTGTCTTCTTGTAGTTGCTGTCTGTTAAGGTCTGGAAGAGTACTGTAGGGCAGAGAAGTCTGGTTCTGGTGCAGCGGGACACATGTCACCACAATCCTCTAAGGGCAGTCTTCTAAGGTCTGGTTCAACTGTAATTTCTCTTGTTACAAAAATAGTACTAATATGAATTATACTTCTCAGATTCTCATTATAGTTTATGCTCAGCTGCTCTAAGAAACTCTGACTTTAACTTAATTGGTGCATATGTTTTAATTTTATTTTTTTTAAATAAAACATCAGCTTGCCACTAGAAATTAGGTATAAACATTGCCTAAGAGAGTTCTCACAACCCCTTTTGGTATTATTATTGAGGTACATCAAAAAGCAAATGATTAACCAAATAATATTATTCCAATAATTATTAGTTTGGAAAATATGTAGAATTATACAGCATTCATTAGTAGGGTATAGCAAGAGATTTATTTTTAAAACAATTCATTGAATGAAAATCAATACTTTTTAATATCTACAAGCCAACAAAAATCACTTTATTTAATAATGAATACAATTCACAAAATGTGTGCTTATATTTTAAAAACTGGCAATTTTATCTTAAGGATTCTGAGCAGAAGTCCTTTGAAACAAAACAGAGCACAGCTCCTCTTTTTAATGAACAACGACTCTTTTTGCTGCTGCAAGGCCAGTCAGTGTCAGAGCCCATCTCTTTTGGTGAGTCACAGTTTTCTAGCAGCTCCGAAAATTCAGTGCTGACACTGAACCACACACTGGCCACAGTACATCCCTGTGAAATCAAGACACAAGAAAGCTGCAAAAATTAGACATGACGATGTGTTTTTATGGTGCTTGACGATCTTAGCCAGTGTGCTCCTTGCCATCCTAAGTCTGATTTTGCAAACATTTATTATTCATTTTACAAACATTTACTACTGAATTGCTATTGTAACTTCTCTTCCATATATGGATTTGATATGTAGAAAAATAATGTTCGGTTAACCTTAAGACACACACACACGATTAATTATGCTCATGTATTTGCTACATGAAGACACTATTTTTTAAGTAGTAATTTTCTCAGTCCTGTAATAACTTCTTTGTTCCTAAGGCTGTATATCATGGGGTTGAACATGGGGGTCACAATGGTGTAGAGCAGAGAGAGCAATTTGTCAGTACCTGGAGAATGGGTGGATTTGGGGCTTAAATAAGTGATGGTACCAGATCCATAAAATAAAATGACTATCAGTAGGTGGGAAGAACATGTGGAGAAGGCTTTAGCCTGTCCTTTGGCTGTTGGCAACCGCAGAATGGTTGCAATGATTCTGCTGTAAGAAGCAAGCACCAGTATAAAAGGGACAGCACCAACCATCATTACAATCACATAGACAAACAACTCGTATACTGACATGTCCCCACAGGCGAGTTTGATAACAGGGGGTACATCACAGAAAAAGTGGTCTATTTTAGTAGAATTGCAGAAGTGCAGAGAGAATATCTGACAGGTTTGCCCTAACTGGACTGGCATGCCACCAAGCCAGGAGCCCACTGCCAGCTGTGTGCACTTTGTTGAGTTCATGACCACAGGATAGAGTAGAGGGTTACAAATGGCCACATAGCGGTCATAGGACATCACAGCCAGGAGGAATGACTCAGCAGTTCCCAACACAAGGAAGAAACACATTTGGACTGCACAGGCCGTTATAGAAATATGTCTATCCTGAGTCCAAATGTTGAACAAAATCCTAGGAACGGTGACGGTAACATAGCAGATTTCCAAGGAAGAAAAATTTGCCAGGAAAAAATACATAGGTTTCTGTAATGCAGGATCCATCGCTGTTATTATTATTATGAGGCAATTCCCAGCTAGGATAATCACATACATGATGGAAAACAGACCAAATAGGAACCCTTGGAGGTTAGGGAGGTCAGAGAATCCCAACAGGACGAACTCCATCACTGTGGAAACACTGTCTTCTGTCTTCATCTCTTCATGTTTTATCTGTGTGGAGTGTTTATAAGGAGTAGATGTCATTTCTGAATTTGCATTTATTGTCATATATATAATCTAAAGATAGGCCTATATAGTCTACAGTTTCTCTTTATGATAATAAATAACAAAATTATAACTTCCATTTCTCAAAAATAGTAATTAATATAATTTTATTAGTGACTATACATATGCAATTTGATCTTTTATATGTCTGATATATACTTTTTATTAGATAATGCATTAATTTAAATTTTATAATTTTCTCTCATCATCAAAATAAGAATTATTAGTCAATATAATGTTGACTTCTTTTATTGGTGGCCATATTTCTGACCCATTTCCAAGCTATTTTTACAAGTACAAATTTTACTTTTTATTCAAATAAACATTATCTATGGCCATTTTAAAACAAACATTATATTTCCTATGTCTATACTATGGAAACTAGTTTTGCTCAATTTTTATATGCTTTATACCCAGATACTATCATTACTTAAAAAAATCATGAAACTATGAAATATTATTTAATTAAAAATTCTGTTTTTATTTCAATGTGCTATGTATGAAATAAACAATCATAAATTTGTTTCAATTTTAAGCTAGGTAATAAGAAATCTCTGAGCTGTTTATTTTTTCCTTATGAAATTTCTGTGTATCATTCAACAAAGAATACACTTGATGTATTTACTATATAATCAAAGCACATTCTAGAATATCTATCTGTGACTACACATTCCATTTTTTAGTTTTTATTTATGTGTGTGTTCATGTGTATGCATGTGTGTAAACATATGTTTTCATACTTATGTTATTTTGTTGTGCTATTTTCCTACATCTGAAACTACATTAATTTTTGTATAACCACTGCATCTTCTATGCAACACAGCATATTTTGGAGCAAAATATATTCATTGATTTATTGTAAAATATAATAATATACCAAAATCCCTAATTTATATGAATAGTTCCAAGAATATAACAAGCAATTTTTTTCCAACTGAATTTCAGTCTGATTCCAGTTGGCTATTAAACTTGTCTTACACATGCATCTGTGTGCATGATCAGTAGTTGTTTGAGAGTAAGGATTTTGAAAGTTATTTTTCCATTAACTCATGCATAAGCAGCATGTAATTATTTTAGAGTTGAGCTATATTTTAATCATTTTATGTGTTTGGAAAAGCAAATGAACTAAATCCTTATATAAAGGAGAGAACTTATTACCATTTGCTAAGAGTAGTCATTTTGGAGATTGATCAAGGTGTGACTAATACAAATGAAACATGAACTTATTTTAACACCTACAGTATTCTAGAGAAACTAATACATTACTTTAAATATACAAATTATTCCATAATTATATAATTCTCTTAATTAAAACTAATGACAGCTATTTTTTTAAAAAGCTGCAATATTGTCTCACAAAAGAAAGAGCAGAGAATTACTTACCTGAAAAAGTCCATATACTTTCAAACAATAATAGCCATTCTCACTGCAATTGGTTTTCCAGCAGGACTGTATGGCAACATCTTATTGCTAAAGATATTACCTATCTGAGTCATAGATCAAAAAAGAAAATCAATATGCTATTGACCTTGAAGATGAATCTCTGTTGGCTAGTTTTCATAGTACTAGTAAGTGCTATGAATGTTACTGACATTTAAATGTAATCATTAACCTTGCCCATCTGTGAGCCCTGCAAATTACAGTGGAAATCACCTTGGTACACTATGGTGCAATAGTAGCATGCATATTATGGAAGTAATCAATCACCTTCAAATTAGATATAAGGTCCAATCTCAACATGGAGAACATAACTGACATTGCAAGAATATATGCCAAGACAAATCACAGGCAATAGGGGAGAACTTACAGTCTTCATGCCAAATAGGAATAATTATAAACTCTTTCACAATGACTAATTGTTATACCTATAGATTAGCACAGCTCTCCATTTTCACCAGAGAGGATGCTCAGGTGACTAAATTTGCATAACATTGTGTAGAGACACACTGTGTACTGTGTTCTTTCCAGTTTGTACATGAAAATGGTATAATGGATAATTTTATTATTGTCCATTACTCTGATCTGCATTCATAATCTGGAGGATGAAGTAGACTGACTGGATCATGTGGAATGGGGCATGAAGACTAAGGTTGAAGAACACATACTTGCCTGAACAGTATTGACACTGTGACAATACTTTTTTAATGAAAGAAAAATGTAATTATTTTTATTTTCAATATGGGATGGCTTTTACAATGTTTTTATACACTAAAAAATTAATTTTACCTAACCTTACAACTAAAAACTACTGTTATATATAATGTAGAAAAATTCACAGCTTTTTTCAATGTAATACTGACTCTTATTATTGGTCACCATATTTCTAACCATATTTCCAAACTTTTTCCCTGTGGTCATCAGTTCAAATTTCATTTTTATTCAAATAAACATTTTATATCCTCTCTTTAATTTGAATGTTATATTACTTATTTATTTATTTATTTATTTATTATTTATTTGGTATTCTTGAGACAAGGTCTCCCTGTAGCCCCAGCTGACCTGGAACTGACTATGTAGCCCAGGCTAGCCTTGAACTCACAGAGATCTGCCTGCCTCTGCCTCCCAAGTGGTGTGATTAAGGGTGTGTGCGATCACACCCGTGAATATTATATATTTTTTCTGTTTCCTTGCTTGACATTTCCAGTTTCTCGCAGTTTTGATGTGCTTCTGTATCCAGCTACTATCATTATTAAGTTAAAATAGCTCATCTAGTTCTATAAAATGTTATTTATTTCAAAATTCTGATTTCATCTCAATGTAAGGTGTATGTAATCAATAATCATAATTTTTGTTTCAGTTTTAAACTGGGTAATAAAGAATCTCTGAGTTGTTTATTTTTTTTCTCTAGGAAGTGATTCAAACAAGAATGCACATGTAGTATATGTTATATAATGAAAGCATATTCCAGAATCCTCATCTTTGGTTATATTCAATCAACCACCTTCTCACTAATTTTGAGCTACTGCTGCCTTTTCTTTAGTTTTCTCTCCTCTCTCTCTCTCTCTCATTCTCTCTCTCTCTGTGTGTGTGTGTATGCATGTGTGTAAATATGCATTCATGCTCATGTTCTATTTGTTTCACAATTTTTTATTTCTGAAACTCTATTAATTTTTGTATAGTCACTGCATTTTTTGTGAAACACATAATATATTGTTGAACTAATTAAGATACTAATATATCAAAATCGCTGCTATATATGAATAATCTCCAAATTATAATCAGTAATGTTTCTAACTGAATTTCAGACTGATTTTAGAGCATAGTAAGCTTGTCTTACACATGCTTCTCTGTGCATGGTCAGTAGGTTTTTGGGAGTAAAGGTTTCAATGCTTTTTTTCCCCCATTAATTCATGTATAAGCTGCATGTAATTATTTTGGGGATGAGCAATATTTTAATCATTTTATGTAGTAAATGTTTAGAAAAATCAAACTCCTTATAAAAAGGAAAGAGTCTATGATGAATTGCTAACATTAGTTTTTCTTTAGAGTGATAAGGGTGTGACTTTAATACATATGAAATATAAATTTATTTTGTCACCTACAATATTCAAAGTAAATTTCACTTTAAATATTCAAGATATACCATAATTATATAATTCTCTCAATTAAAATTGATGATAGTGATTATAGAAAGAAAGGTACAATATGGTGCAGAGAAGCAAGAGTAGAGAATCAAGTATCATGTGTCAAGAACTAGATTTAAAAAATATAGCAATTAATTGTTTTGACAAAATCACCAAGAGGAAATGATGCATATTTATGAAAAAATTACCCTGGTAATTTTAGCATTAAGCAATCCTGTATGCATCAAATAAAAACATGGTATATAAGAATATACATATTTTCTTATTAAGAAAAATTATCAAGAAAAAAAGCAAGAAAATTAGATGTGATTATAGAAAATTTAGTAACTGAAACGTCCAAAATACTCTAATTTAGTAGGAAATTGAATTGCAGAAATATGACTTTAAGTTTAGTCTGCACAAAATACTTCTCTCATTGCACTGCATTCTAATGCTATAAATGTGCTGCATTTACATAGCAATTTCAATTTAATGAAGCGATTAATAGAGGAAACGTGATAAACAATCAAGGAAGCATTTGAATACTATCAGGAGAGAATGTAAACCAAATTCAGCAATATCCTTTCTCTATTTTGCTAATTCTATAAAATTGTATGGAAATCTCCAGATTTTACATGTATGAAATACTTGAATATATCCTAAACTTGTATTGTCTTTAATAAATCTTTAGATTTAAAGGATGATGATGAAAATGTTGATGACCGCCATCCTTTTCAGGTAGGCTTTATATTTAATAATCTATTTTCTTTCTTCTCTCATGTGATCGTTTATATTATAGTCATATAAAACCACATATACTTGTGAAGATAAACTTGTATTAAAAGAATTTCATATTTACTCATATGAATCGAAGTTAAATATAAAACTTACCATGATTTGTTGACCAAAATGAAAATGGAGAAAGAAAAAAAATTAAGGTCATGGAATTCACTTTATTTGAAGCAGAGCCTGTCTATTCTCTCAAATGTCTCATACTGTAAGAACTAATAATATACTCTAAGTTCTAACTAATCTCTACCATGGGAATTAACTGCTTTCCCATATGACCCTCTCATTTAACTAACTAACTCAAGGAAACTGGCACAACAAAATACTGTCTTAGAAAAGGGATATTTTTAATAATGTCACACAGGTACATTCAATGTACTAAATTCAACTCCAATTCCCTCTCCCCCAGTTCCTCTTCTATCACCCCCTCCACTCTTCTCTCTCAACTTCATGTGCTTCTTTTTGCACACACGAAGTTCTGGGTGCTGCTGATGTGCATGTGTGTAGGACCATCTACTAGAGCATAGGTAGCCTCTTAGGAGCCACATCCTGGAAGAAAACCGATTCTTCATCACCCAATAGCTTATCAGTTTGTGGTCACTTCATAAGTCTGCCCGCCGCCACCCTGGGCTTCTTGATGACTTTATCTTAAATTCGCCTTGTGTGTGCAGACTTGACTCTGGGTGGATGCAGTCACTGCCACTGTCAGCTCAGCATGCAAAAGCCCGGTCATGTTTTGCTGCATACTCCCATCCTGTCTTTCTTGACGATTTCTGAGACTTGGGAGGATGGGATATAATACCGATGTGGAGCGGAGCACTCCGTAGTCTCTTGTTCTCTTCATGCTACCCAGTTTGAGTCTCTGCATTCCATTGCCAACTATTGCAAAACAAAGACACTCTAATAGTTGAAAGATGTAATAATTTTCTGTCAGTTTGTCAGCCTCTCAACCTTTTATATAATCATTGTTAGATGACCATTGAAAATATCAGTGTATCATGACTACATATTACTTACAAGTTAGATGGTCTTAATATAATACAGAAATAATTTCCTTAACTGTGTTGTTTGGCAATGCCAAATTATGACTATGCCTTAATAAGAAAATGTCTGACTCTCAGCACCCATCTTAAGACCAAAAGTGGACATAAAGGCCTGAGAATCTGTTTCCTCAGATCTCTCACAGAACTCTGCTCTATAGCAAGAACTTTCTTGTTTTATTAAAGACAACATATCCTACATGAATGCACAACTGAAAGATTGACTTATCTACCAAAGAATTTTGCCCATCTTGATCCCTAGACCTAAACCAACACTCACATAGTCATAAATAGATGTTCTCAGTTTCTATCACTGTTTGCAGTAAGTGCTGTTTTCAGTGTCTGATATGTAAACATGCACATATACTCATATGTTATATTTATAATTTCATTATTTTTATTTTACATATATGAGTGTATTGTCTGCATTTATACATATTAAATGCACCCATGTCATATAAGGCCCACAGAGGTCAGAAAAGGGTCTTGTATTCCCTGGAACTGGAGTTACAGATGGTTGTTAGCTGCTACATAGGGACTAGAAATCGAAACTAGGTCCTCTGAAAGAGCAGCCAGTGTTTTGAGCCACTGAGTCATCTGTCCAGCCCCTCATATATTATTTTTAATTCCACAGTAAGACAGTGTTATGATGATTTAAGGCCAAATAACCAGGTCACAAGAGGAACAAATGGCTCAGTGAGTTTTCCTTCATTATAAATAACCTTAATTTTTTTGTTATAAGGTTAGATAAAAGCAATTTTTCCAGAGTATATACATATTGTAAAAATAACCCCATATTTAAAATAAAAATAATTACATTTTCTTTTCATTTTAAAAAGCCTGGTCTACATAGTGAGTTCCAGCACAGCTGCGCTACAAGGAGACCTGTCTCAAAAAGACAAAAACAAAAACAAAACAAAACAAAACAAAATGATGTCAGAGTGTCAGGACTGTTCAGGCAGGTGTGTACTCTTAAACTTTAGTCTTCCTTCTGCATATCCATATGTTCATTCAGTCTTCTTCATCCTCCAGATTATGAATGTGGAGCAGAGTATTAGACAGTAGTAGATGCAGCCATGATATATTTTTGTTTGTACACACTAGAAATAACCAACAGAATTTCTGTACACAAACTTATGCATAATTTTTTCACACAAGGAATCTTCTCTGGTGAAAGTGTAGGGATTTAATTAATCTACAGATAGAATAATAAGTCATTGTGAGACAGTGTAACAGTATTTCAACTTACCATGGTAACAAAATGTTTTCCCATATTGTCTGTGTTTTGTTTAGGCATAGATTTTTGATCTGAGAGCAGCATCATGTAAGGAATCTATGTTGTGATTTGGGCCTTTTAGATATAAGGTTTATAATTTGAAGGCTATTGGTTACTTACATAATCTTTATATGACTATTGAACCATGAGATATATTTTACCAAGGTAGTTGCCATTGTAATTTGCAGGGTTCACAGCTGGGCAAGGTTAATTATTAACCAGTAACATGTATCACGTCTTCTAATACTGTGAAGACAAGAGAAGGAAGTTAAAGGAGTACTTATTGTAAAAGAAGAGATCAAATTATCCCTTTTTGCAGATGATACACTATTACATCTAATAGATGCCAAAAATTTCAACAGAAAACTCCTGGAAATGATTAGCACTTTCAGTAAAGTGGAAGGTTATAAAATTAATCTGCAAAAATCAGTAGCCTTTCCATATACCAATAACAACCAATTGGAGGAGTACATGGAGACACTCCCAATTACAAAAGCTTCAAAACATACCTCAGAATAAACCTGAGAAAAGACATTAAAGACTGCTACAATGAAACTTTTAAACCTTTAAAGAAAGAGACTGATGAGGCCACCAGAAGATGGAAGGACCGCCCATGCTCATGGATTGGAAGAACTAATATTGTTAAAATGACCACCCTACCAAAGCCATTTAGAGATTCAATGTAGTGCCAATTAAAATCCTGATGACATTCTTCACAGAATCAGAAAAAAAGTCTTAACATTTATATGGAAGCACAAAAGATGCTGGATAGTCAAAGAAACACTGCACACAAAGAGCAATGCTGGGGGGATTACTATACCAGTTTTCAAACTACATTGCAGAGCTATAATCATAAATACAACATGGTACTGTCACAAAAACAGATGAGTAGATCAATGGAACAAAATTAAAGACCCAAATATGAGTACATGCAATTTCAGCCACCTGATATTTGACAAAGGGGCCAAGAACATTCACTAGAGGAAAGACAGCATCTTCCATAAATGGTTCTGGAAAAAGTGGATCTCTGTCTGTAGAAGAATAAAACTAGACCCTCATCTTTCACTTTGCACAAAAGTCAACTCAAAATGGATCAAATACCTTAATGTGAAACTTCAACATCTGAAACTGTTAGATGAAAACTTTTAAATAACCTACAAGATATAGGTGTAGGAAAGAATTTTATAAACTGAACCTCAAATGCTCAAGAATTAAGGTCAAGAATCAACAAGTGGGACCTCATTAAACTATAAAGCTTCTTTCCATCAAAAGAACCAACCAAGGAGTGAAGAGAAAACCCACAGAATGGGAGAAAATCTTTACCAGTGATGCACCAGACGTTTACCATCCAGAATATATAAAGAAATCAAAAACCAAGAATCAAGAAAGCAATAACCCAATTAAAAGATGGGCTAAGGATCTGAACAGAGACTTCAAACAAAATTTGAAGATTGTTAAGAAACATCTTAAAATGTGATCAACACAATTAGCAATTATGGAATTGTGACTTAAAAACACTTTAAGATTTCATCTTACTCCAGGCAGATTTGTTAAGATCAAGAGAATAAATGATACCAAATGTTGGACAGGGTGTGGGGAAAGAGGAAAGCTCATCCACTGCTGTTGGCATTGAAAAGCTCGTGCAACCCCTATGGAAACAGTGTGGAGAACTCTTAGAAAACTAAAAATGAACCTATCATTTGACCTAGTTTTACCACTCCTTGACATATACCCAAAGGACTCATCCTATTGCAGTGACACTTGTACATCCATGTTTGTTGCTTCTCTTTTCACAATTCATTTTCTTTGGAAGCAACCTAAGTTCCCCTCAATGAATGAGTGGATAATGAAAATGTGGTTCATTTATATTATGGAATTTTACTCAGCAGTAAAGAAAGATGAAATCATGAAATTTGCAGGTAAATGGATCAAATGGT
>NW_008356163.1:251366-275060 GCF_000622305.1 Nannospalax galili
ATTATGCTTATATAATCTTTTACTCATTATAAACTCTATAAGACATAAAATTAAATGAGGTTCCAACGTTTAAAAAAGATCTCCACTGCGTTGTCAAAACACACAATTTCATACAGAAAAATTCATTTCAGGGCTTTTGACATTGAGACGTTTTCACATGCATTTCTAATCTCTATTAGCCTTTTACTGTCCTGCCCTTACTAAGAGTAAGAAGCAAGTTAAGTTTCCCTGAACTGACAGTGTGGTACATTTACACAATAGAATTCTACTCGGCAATAAAAAAAGACAAAGTTACAGAATTTGCAGGTAAATGGATGGATCTAGAAACTGTTATACTAAATAAAGTAACACAGACTGAGAATAACAAACGTATGTTCTCCATCATATGTGGATCCTAGCACTAAATCCTTATAAGTGAGTATGTATCCAGATATAATTGAAGGAACCAGAATAATGAAAAGGATCCAGGGAGGTAAAGGGAAAGAACCTGAGATAAGTGTTAGTGAATGAAAACCAATAAAACTGGGAGAGGGGATGGAAGGTTATACAATGTACCTTGGGAGTAAATGTAAAGAAGCAGCTCAAGAGAGGTGGGGCCATAGGAGACTGGTATTACCAAGGGGGGGAATGGAAAAAATGGTGACACTTGAAATGAGAAAACCATGGCATAAGGGTTAGGGAGTGAGAGAGAGAAGAGAGAGAAATAATGCCTAGCTAGTTTTAAAAGAACCAAGGGAATCATATTAATCCAACAATATAATGACAAATTACGCTTACTTTACTTCTAAATGAGTCCATGTGTATAAAAAGATAGAATGCCAGGCAGGAGAAAACTTCTTTTAAGTTGTTGGCCAAGGTGGTCCTAGAATCAATAGACTTAAAAAAAAAAGTAAATATCAAGGGGACTGACTACTCTTGCAGAGGACCTGGGTTCAATTCCTAGCAGACATGTGATGGCTAACAAACATCACTATTTCCAGTTCCAGGAGATCTGATACTTTCTTCAGACATCTGCAGGCATTGCAGGACATGGGTTCACTAACTGCAAAAAATACCTCATAAAATAAAAATAATAAATAAGATATCATAAATAAACATGGTATAAATAAATAAATAAAATGATAAATCATGTTGGAGGACATGAAATCTGGGTGATTTAGTGAGAAGTGACGAGATGGGGATGGGCTTTGAATGTGATCAGAATGCATTGTATGAAATCTTAGAATCCTTACATTTAAATATAAATATTTATAAAAATCTGTAGGATCCAGGCCTGGTGGTACATACAGTAGAATTGTCACAAAACCACACCAAGCCAAAGGATGCCTAGAAAGAGCTGTTCCTAGCTGGAATTTCAGAGAAGTTTAGGGAAAGTTCAGAAAACTAGAGAAGCCTATTTCTGTTTTTCCAGCCCTCATTTTCAGAAAATCTAAAATACCAGGCAGTGAATTTAGCAAGAGAGTGAGGTTTCTCACTTTGTAATGATTGTAAGGAAGAAACATCTTACTATATAAGTAACACTTATATAGACAAACAGACATAGATAATGGCTCAAAAATGCAGTGGAAGAATATGTTGGATTTGAATTAGAAAAGAGAAAATTTTATGCAAATAAAAATGCTAATTTGTGGATACACAACAATATTTTAGAGGAATTGTGTTTAGAGCAATTTTGTATATACACATTTAAGATAATAAATATTCAAAAGTTACATGTTTATTCTCTAATACTGAGTGATATTTGTGATTTTTTTCACCTAGTGATAACTACTAAAATGCATATGGAGAATTATTTCACTTAAGATTATTTAGAATCTTAATCTTTAATGATATTAGTTTAAATTTTATATGAATATCAGCATCTTTAAAACTTTTGGTCTAAAGTATATATTCAACTATTTTAAATATTCACTTTTAAATTTATTCATCCTTTACTAAAGTTGGAATTTGTATTTTATGTGCATACGCCCTTTGTTAGATAATTTGCAAATATTTTCCCTGCCTGTATTTTCATTCTTTTTAAATGAAATTTTAAGCAGCATTTATATCAGTTTTTCTCAAATCCAACTAAATTATTTTCTCCTATGAATTATTTCTTTTATAGGTTAGCTTAAAATTCTTATCAACTTTTCAAATTTTTCAAGAGCTCAAGCTTGACTGTTTAGGTATATTGTGAATCTAGGTTCTTATTTGTGTGTGTGTGTGTGTGTGTGTGTGTGTGTGTGTGTGTGTGTACATGCATATGTTCATTCAATGTTTTCAGCACCATCTACTTAAAAAGGAAACAAAAACTTTCCTTTCACTGTAGAGGAGATATATCACAATAAAAATTACTTTCTCAATGGATGAAAGAGTTTTACAAAATGAAGAAATTAACTAAAATTTTCACTTGATTGATATTAGTTCTATATATGCAGAACACTAAATATCTATTTCCATATATGTTAATGTACACACACACACACACACACACTCCTGGAAAATAAACAAAGACCTGTATCAAATTTGCAAGTCTGTTAGAAAATGAGGCAATTCAAAATCTCACTCAAAAATTCATGTATGTGAACTCAGGAAATTACTATACTCATGCAATGGTTGTTCTTGCTCTACAGAATTTCAGGAAATAAGACATCAATACAAGTATTTTCATGTTTTTTTCACAGTAATAATTTGCCCATTATTTCTCATGTATCTTGTCAAATTTTAGTAACACATGAAACACTGCATAACCATGGATGTCAACATATATTTTGATAAATAAAACACATAAATGAAATACATCATATTAAATGGAAAAGCATGCATAAATATATTGTTGAAGGAAAATATAATTTTGAAAATATAAATTATATATAATTCAGAGTGGCAGCCACTAGGGAATTGTAGGCATGTGGAGAGCAATCATTTTAAAAGTGATAAAACATATTTTTTACAATTGTACCAAAAGAAATCTCATGAAACGAGTTGATTCTCCTTATCCTTTGAATATAATATTCTTTTCCAACAATTTGTAGATACTTGAAATGAACTATGATCATAATTCCTTCCAATTTTTGACTTGTCTGCTCCTAGTCCTGTTGACATTCTTCTTCTCCCTAATTATGACCTTCTTATTGTCATGCCTTCTTTTTAAATCAGTGAGTTTAATAGATTTGCTTGTATGATCAAGGGTAGGGAACTGTTTAGTGGAACTGGAACAACTTAGCAATGGGCACTCCACCACCGAAACGACACACCCACCCCCAAAATGAGTTCTTAACTTGGAAATGTTGTATTCAACAGATAGAACATTTTGATTAAATGGATAATTGTTTATCTTTCTCAAAAATATCTTTTCAAAGATGCAATAATTTTAATCACCTTATATGGTTGAAAGTCTGAAAGTCTAGGTTGATAGATGCAGCATAACCATATTGAATTTGACATCCTAAACAATGCAAATTCTTTACTTTGCATTTAAATACATAATGTATTTTTTATAAAGATGAGGAGGCATGGGAAAGTACATTTGGAAGCATTTCATGAAAAAAAAATTTAAATGAAATAATTTGTTTTTACAATAAGAACAGGAAACACATACATTCCAAAATATTGAGTTCAGTTCTGTTCCAAGGTTATACTATAGCATGCACTCATATGAAATTAGTAAAATGATGCAAGGCTTCACTTCCCTATAGGTATTATCATGGATGAATTCCACATTGCACAGGTCACTTACATCAGTATATGCAAATAGTTACTGATGCTTTAAATAAGTAGATGTACCTCATTTGTTTAATAGGCCTCAGCAATCCTAACCGATATTTCACTCATTTATTGACTGGGTCAGCAAGCATTCATTACTTCATTACTACTGGTTCCTCAGGTTTCTACTGGTATCTGCTGGTTATTACTAATATCTACAATGCTGTGGATTTCAGTATCAATATATTCTGAGAAAACAAACAAGTATATATGTTTAGGTAAATAATTATCTGTTACCTTTAAGTTACAGACATAAATATTGAAATCTCATATTTACACTGAAATGATAAAAAATTATTTTCTTTAATTTATTTTTGCTTAAAAAATATTTCATGTCTAGCCGTTTGGGTTATATATTAGACTTTTCATCTTGTGACCACTACTTTAAAGACAGTATATTTATCTGAAGATCAGAAACCAAAAGGAAATTGAACTGAAGACAACTGTGCTCATGAGGTTTCAGATGAGAAGAGGGAATCTTCTGAGAATTGAACACAAGATGCATTATTCATAACATTTTACACCAGAAATATTAGTTTATAGCCTGGAGAGTGATGGGTCAGAAGTTAACATAACTGTTTGTTCTCGCAGATGACTGGTGTTTGTTTCCCTCACCCAAATGGAGGTTAAAAATTGTCTTAAATTCATATTCCAGGGAATCTGGTGCCATCCTTCCCCCCACTGGTACTGCACACATGTGGTGCACTTAATACGTGCCAAACACTCAAACACATAAAATTAAAAAAGCAAATTTTTATTTTTAAAATATTGGTTCTTTTTTGCACATTTCAGTGAGGATGAATGCACTATATACTACATATGAAACGGAGTCAATTTCAAAAGAAGATTTAAGCTTATAAAACATGCATCAAAAACTGATAGAATAGCTTTCTTAAAGCAGGGATGTATCTTGGAGAAATGGTTCAGGGGTTAAGAGCCCTGGCTGCTCATGCAGAGGACCAGGGTACAATTCCCAGTACCCACATAGAGGTTAATAACTATCCATAACTCCAGTTCCAGGGGAATCTGATGCCTTCTTCTGATCTCCACAAGCATTGTACCACATCGGTGCACTTACATAGTGCAGGCAACACACTCATACACATAAAATGAAATAAAATAATAAATAAAATATTTTTAGATGTTTGAGATAGGAGGGAACCAAAAAAAAAAAAAAAAAAAGAAAAAAGAAACAGAGCTGAGCGAACCCATGTCTTTGTTTTACAAGAATTAGTTTTCTCAGTGCTTCAATCAATTCCTTGTTCTTAAGACTGTATATCATGGGGTTGAACATGGGGTCACAATGGTGTAGAACAGAGAGAATAGTTTGGCAGTACCTGGAGAATGAGTGGATTTGGGTCTTAAGTATGCAACAGTATCAGATCCATAAAACAAAACCACCACCAGTAGGTGGGAAGAACACATGGAGAATGCTTTAGCCCATCCTTGGGCTGTTGATAACCTCAGAATGGTGACAATGATTCTGCTATAAGAAGTAAGAACCAGTATGAATGGATCCGTGCCTACCACCAGAACAACCACATACACAGACAGCTCATGCAGTCTAGTGTCCCCACAGACCAGTTTGAGAACAAAGGGTACATCACAGAAGAAGTTGCCTATTCTGTTAGAATCTCGTAAGTGTATAGAAAACATCTGACTGGTTTGCCCAATCTGTATTGGGATACCACTGAACCAGGAACATGCTGCCAGATGAGTGCACTTTGTTGGATTCATGACCAGAGGATAGTGCAGAGGGTTGTACATGGCCACATAGTGGTCATTGAACATCACAGCCAGGAGGAAAGGTTCAGTGGTTCCAAACAGAAGGAAGAAGCACATTTGTACTGCACAGGCCATTATGGATATGTTTCTATCCTGACTCCAAATGTTGAACAGAATCCTAGGAACAGTGACAGTTACTGTACTAGTTACTTTTCGGTTGCTGTGATAGAAACACTGACCCAAGCAATTTATAGAAGGAAGAATTTATTTGAGTTTACAGTTCCAGGGGATTACAGTCCATCTTTGTGGGGAGGCATAGTGGCAGAGGTGGCTGGAGAAGAGGTGCAGAAGCTAAGCTCATTATCTTCCAGCAGGCACAGGAAACAAGAGAGCATCTGGAGATCCAGCAAAGCTTAAGAACTCTGTAAGTCCACCCCAGTGATGTGCTTCCTCCAGGATAGCAACACCTTCTAAAACCTCCCAAAACAGCACCATCATATGGGAACAAAATGTTCAAACACTTGGAGCTTATGGAAACATTTTCATTCAAACCACCACATTCCACCCCTGGCCCCCATAGGCTCAAGATCATATAAAATGCAAAATGCATTTAGTCAAACTTTAAAAGTCCCCATAGTCATTATCAGTCTCAATACTATTCAAAAGTCCATGGTCCAAAGTGAACTCAAGCAAATATCTTCACTGTAAGCCTCTATAAAACCAAAAGAAAAATTTCATTCTCCCAATATACAGTGGAACCGAATACACAATACCATTCCAAAAGAGAGGAATGGCACCATAGTAAGGAAATACCAGACCAAAACAAGACCCCAAACCAGCAGGGCAAACAACAAATCCAATAGCTCCATGTCCAGATTCTGGGAATTTACTTCCAAGGGGCTTAGATGGCTCAGCCTCTCTAGCTTTGCTGTGTGCAACACACAACTCTCTCCAGGGCTGGTACCGCTCCCTGTGTTCAGGTCTTCTTGGCAGATGCCTCACAGCTCTGGCATCATGAACTTCTTTGGGTCTCCATTGCCAACCACGCTTCACCTTCACAGCTTCACACAGTGGCCTACCAGGGCCTTCTCTAGTCAGGAGAACTCCTGCTTCACGTTGCCTGGGCTCCAAGGCTCTCTGAAACTTAGGAGGAAGAATTGATGCCCTCTTCACTCTTCAGTCTTTCATGCCTCTAAAGCCAGCACCAGGTGAACAACAATGCCAAGTTTGACTGCAAATTTGGGGTAGACTCCAGTCTGCTTTATCCATGGCCCCTGCAGCATTTTCCTTTCACAAATTGGAGGCTTAACTGGGTGTGGTCTTACCCTGGAGACATGCTCTCCTTTAAGTTTGAATCCCTAGGCCCCTCCTTAATGACTTTAATCTCTTTAATCATTTCAATCTCCTTATCAATGGGGTCCTCTCCATCACATGCCAGGGCTCCAACTTTTATCTTCCTAATGCTCTTTTTTAATCCAAACCGTATTTCTTTCTGCCCCATTTGCTCTCTTTCACTGTAGATCTGCATAATATTCACCATTAATAGCTGTTAGGGAAAGAGGAATTACTGCTTGTTTGAATTTACTGCTTCAATTTACTTGTTTGAATTTACTGCTTGTAACCAATTAACTCAACTGGAGACACAGGCATCCGGAGATAGGGGCAAGTGCTACAGCCCCCCGTAACCTGACCTGTCTGGTCTGTGTCATGTCTGTAGGCATGTCTGCTTACACAGGATATCAAGAAAGGGCTGTGCCAGGCACATACCACTCATCCCTCCCTGATTGGGACACCTGAAGGGAGTTGTAACATTTTTTCTTGAAGTTATTGGTTTGTGAAATGCTTGCTTTGAAACTATTGGTTGTATAAACATGGGCTTTTGTGTAACGGTTGTGGGAGCCTATATAATCTTTACCTGAGATTGCCTCAGAGTTGATTGCTCCAACCAGACCTGCGTGTCTTGGAAGGATGGTTGGCCCCAGCTAGCTGGTTTAATAAAACTCTGTTTGATTTTTGCATTTCCATACTCGTGCATTTGTTCCCCAGAAGAGATCCACCGAGTCATGGACCCTAACATTTTGGGGGCTCATCATAGATCCAGGGGGGGCTTCTGGGGGAACAAATGACGAATGGAGGCAGAGTTTCTTTTCTCAGGACAGGGCAGTGTAATTCAAGGGTCGCTCCCTCGTGTCTGTAAAATCCAGAATAAAGCAAGAGTCGCCATCTCGTGTCTGGTCTCGAGTTAGTAATCCCGAGTGAGGAAGTCCGGGTTTGAGTCCCAGCACCTAGGTAAAAGTCCAGGTAACCAGCCCTGGCCCTAGGGTCCGAGTGTCTCGGCCCTAGGAAGGAAGCCTCCCATCAAATCTGGCACGTGAGGAGGAAAAAAAAAATCAAGCTCATTACTCTGAGGCAGTCCAAGCGGACGCCATTTGGGAGAATCACGAAAAGTCTCGGGGGATCCTGAAAGTGAGAGTGCTGAGTGCAGCGAGCGTCTGAGCGAAAGAAGGACTGGTCCGCATGAATGTGATTCAATGTGGTGCGCGTGCTTGATGGTTGTGCTAATTGTCTTACTGGGGGGGATCTGGTTTTGTATTTTTCTCTATGCTCTCTATTTTAAACCTTCCTTTCCTCCTTTTCCTTCCATTTATTCTCTGTATCTCCCACCCCTCTCGATCCCTCTCTCCAGCCACTGAGAAAGCCCCGCAGGCACGGATCGAGCCAGTAAGAGCCATAGGGCACTCACCGCTGAAAGACTCCCATGAAAGGATGAGGGTCCCAGGCGTGAATCCCAGATAAATTCATGTCCCCCACAGAAGAAAAACTGGGCAATGACAGGCACCCGTCCACAAGCACACCCACTGGCCATCATTGTTTAGAGTGGCATCTTCACTTCTCCCTTTTCATCTCTCTCTCTCTTCTTGCTGGACAAGGCTGTGAACGTTATCTTGATGTTTGTGCTCAAAAACCTGAACGTGCACACTTGTGGCAGCTGTAGCGGCGGCGCCCCACACCTCTGGAACACGCCGTCCACAAAAATGCCATTCTGGCCGGGGCTGCGCGGGCTCTGGGGCAGCCATGCCATGGCCACTGCCCGAAGGCATGAAGATCTCCAGGTTGCGCTGCGAGATGAAGTTAGAGTGGCTCATGCTCACATCCACCGAACCCTGCGGCGAGTTGCGCCCAATGGTCACTGAGTGCTTCTTCATGAGGTGCTCGTACTTGTGGCCCTCCAGCCGCGCCATTGACCATCACCTGCGAGGCCCGGCCGATCTGCATGGGAGCCTTGGCGGGCCGAGGCCCAGGCGCGGTAGTTCTTTTTATATTTTAGACATTGATCCTCTGTTCAATGTGTGCCTAGTAAAGATTTTATACCACTCAGTGGTTTTCCTCCTCCCTTCCTTGCTAATTTCTTTTGTTGTAGAGAAGCTTTGTAACTTAATGAGGTCCCACTTATTGATTGTTGCCTTTAACATCTGAACACCTGATGTGTAATGTAGAAAGTTCTTTCCTACGCCAATATTTTGAAGGGCTCTGCCTATGTTTTCTTCTAGCAGTTTCAGAGTTTCAGGTTTTATACCAATCCATTTGGTGTTTACTTTTGTGCATGGTGAAGGATAAGGGTCCAGTTTCATTCTTCTGCAGGTGGAGATCTAGTTTTGCCAGCACTGTTTGGTGAAGATGATGTTTTACATCCATTGTGTGTTCTTGGTGCCTTTGTCAAATATCACATGGATGAAATTGCATCTACTCCTTTTGGATCTTCTACTGTGCTCCTTTGATCTACATGTGTATTTTGTGCCAGTAGAATGCTACATGGGTATTTTTTTGCTCCAGTACAATGCTGCTGCTTTTTTCCTTTTTTTTTTTTTTATCTTTTTGATACAGGGTCTCCCTGTAGCCCAGCTGGCCTAGAAGTCACTATGTATACCAGGCTGGCCTTGAACTGACAGAGATCTGCCTGTCTCTGCCTTCTGAGTGCTGGAACTAAGGGTGTGTGCCACCACGCCAGGCTAGTATCATGCTGTTTTTATGACAATACATCTGTAATATAACCTGAGATCTGGTATATTGATTCTCCAAGTACTGTTCATTTTGTACAATACTGTCTTGGCTAACTTGGGTCTTCTGTGATTTTTATGAATGTTAGGATATATTTTTCTATCTCTGTGAAAAAAACATTCTGCGTATTCGAATTGGCTTTCCCTTGATTCTATAGATTTTTTTGTGGTAAAATGGTCATTTTCAGTCTACCAATACATGAGCATGGTAGGTCTTTTAATGTCCTGGTGTCTTCCTCTAAAAACTTCTTTAGAGGTTTCACATTTTTATTCTAGAGATATTTAATGTCTTTGGTTGGATTTTTTCCCTAAATTTTTTTTTTGAGATTATTGTGAATGAGAGGGTTTCCTTGAATGCTTTTTCTGATTACTTGTTATTAGCATATAGAAAGGCTTCTGATTTTTGTAAGTTGATTTTGTAACATGCCACTTTAGTGAAAACATTATTCAGTTCTAACAGTTTTCTGGTGGAAGTTTTGGGATTTCTTATTTAAAATATCAAATTGTCTGCAAATACTGATACTTTGACCTGTTCTTTTCCAATTCATACTGCTTTAATTTCTTTCTGATGTCTTATTGCTCTTGCAAGAGTTTCAAGCACTATATTGAAAATGAATAGAAAGAGTCAAAATCCTGTCTGGTACCTGATTATAATGGGAATGCTTCCAGTTTTTCTCTGTTTAGAATGATATTGGCTGTGGGTTTTCTGTATATACATTTAATTATGTTGAGGTATTTCCCTCCAGGCCAATTTGTTCTACAACTTTTGACATGAATGCACACAGAATATTTTCAAAGGACTTTTCTGCATCTATTACAATGATCCTGTTACTTTTGTCTTTAATTTGATTTATATGTTTTATTACATTTATTGATGTATGCATACTGAACGGCTCCTGCATCTCTGGGATAAAGCCGACTTGATTGTGGTAGTATGAACTTTTTGAAATGTGTCTGCATGATTTGTGAAAATGTTGCTGAGTATCTTTGAATCTATGTTCATTAAGGATATGGGCATATAGCTTTCTATTTTTGTTGTGGCTTTACCGGATTTCCATATTAGTGTTATACAGGCTTCATAGAAGGAGTTTGGAAGTACTCCCTCTGTTGCTATGCTTTTGAATAAGAGATACTGGTTGCAGACCTTCTTTGGATATCTGGTATGATTCTGCTGTGACTCTTTCTGGACCTGGGTTTCATTTTTGATTAGTATTACTCTTATTTGTATTACTGTTTCAATTGTCTTATTTGCTATGGTCTACTTTAAGCTGTTGATCTCTTCTTGGTTTGACTTTGATGGAGTTTATGAGTTTAGAAATTCATCCATTTCTTTCAGATTTTAATATTTTATGGAGTATATAGTTTTTTTAAAATATAGTCTTAACAGTGTTATGGACTGTTTTGGTATCTGTTTTGATGTTTTTCTTTTGTCTCTGATTTTGTTCATTTGTTCTTTCTTCTTTTGGTTAACTGACCTTAGGGTCTATCTTGTTTAGCTTTTCAAAGAACTAGCTCTTAGATTCATTTTTTTAATTGTTGTATTTTTCTATTTTGTTAATTTCTGCTCTGATATTTGCAATTTCTTCTCGTCTATCAGGTTTGGAGTTGGTTTGTTCTTGCTTTTCCTGGTTTTGAGTTGTACTTCGAAGTCATTCATATGTACTCTTTCTGATTTGTTTAATGTAGGACTAAGAGCTATAAAATTTCCTCTTAGGATTGCTTTTGAAATGTCACAGATATTTTCTAAACTAATTTTCATTTAGTTTCTTTTATTTCTTTCTTTTGATTTTAAGCCATTTATCATTCAGGTGTATGTTGTTTAATCTCCATGAGTTTGTGTAGTTATTAGAGCTTATTTTGCTGTTAATTATAAGCTTTATTGTACTGTGGTCTGATAGAGTGCATGAAAATATTTCAATTTTCTGTATTTGTTCAGGTTTGCTTTGTTTCCCAGAAAGTGGTCAATTTTAGAAAACATTGCATGGGCTACTGAGTAGAAATAATTCTTTGGTGCTTGGGTGGAATATTTTGCTACTTTCTGTGAGGTCCATTTCATGTGAGATATTTCAGTCACTTGTCTCTCTGTTTATTCTATGTCTAGTTGACCCCTATTGAATATAGTGCAGTATTGAAGTCAACTACTATTACTGAGTTGGGGTTAAGATATGTTGTACAGTCCTGGTTTCATGTTTTTATAAACTTGGGTACACCAGAGTTTGGTGTATCTATGTTCATTATTGTAATATCATCTTGATTCATTGTTCCTTTGACTAGAACGAAGTGACCCTTTTTATCTCTTCTGATTAATTTTAATTTGAAGGCTACTTTGTCAGATATTAGAATTATGATACCTGATTGCTTCTTAGAGCCATTTGCTTGGAATTATGTTTTTCCCCATTTTCATCCTGATATAGGTGAGATGAAATTCTAGAAGACAACAAAAAGATTGACTTACCTTCTTGATACGTTTAACCATCCAGTACCTTTTGACTGGGGAACTGAGGCCATGGATATCTGGAGTTACTTTCCTTTCAATTTGTTTGTGTTCTTGGTCCTATTTTGTGTTTCTATAATTTTACATCCCTCTGTTTTCTTTATCTTCTTGGGTATAGTCATTCCTATCTTAATTCTTTTGTATTGCTTTGAGTAATATCTATTGGGCTTCTTTTTTGAATACAAGTTCTTTAATCCTCCTCATGTTTTGTAAAATGTTCCATTCCTCTTCCACTATGATAGACAGTTTTCTAGGTAAAGTAATCTGTGTTGGCAAACATGGTCATTTAGAACTGGGAA
This sequence comes from Nannospalax galili, assembly GCF_000622305.1. Classification (NCBI taxonomy): domain Eukaryota; kingdom Metazoa; phylum Chordata; class Mammalia; order Rodentia; family Spalacidae; genus Nannospalax; species Nannospalax galili. Next base: position 263,687 of record NW_008356163.1, read on the forward strand.
TACATTAGTCCAGGCTCTTCTGGCATTCATAGTTTGTATTAAAAAGTCTGATGTAATTATAAAGCATTGTCCTTATATGCAACTTGATGTTTCACTAGTAATTTTTAGTACCCTCTCTTTGCTCTGTACATTTAGAGTTTTTGTATGATTTACCATGGGTAATTTCTGTTTAATTGTTGTTCTATGTTCTTCCTGTATCTGTATTGGTAAGTCTTTCTTAATTTAGGCAAGTTTTCTTCTATAATGCTGTTGAAGATTTGGTCAATGCTATTTGCCTAAGAGCCTTTTCCTTCCTGTTTGCCTATGATGCATAGATTTTGTCTCATTCTCACATTTCTTGTATATCGCCTTCCTGTGTTTTTACATAGTTTTTTATTTGCTTCAGTTCAGTTCTTCAAGTCTGTCATCCAGTCTTGATATTTTTTTTATTATTTCATTCATTCTGCTTGTGAAGCTCTCTCCTGTTATTTCAACGTGTCTTATTGAGATTTTCAATTACATCTTCATTTTGGCTGTAAAATGTTTGTAAATTCACTTTTCAAGTACTGAATTATTTTTTATTCATTCAATCACATATTTGTATTTTCTTGAGCTTTTGTCACAAGTTTCTCTATAGCTTTTTGAGTTCTTTGAGTTGTCTGTTTTCTTTAAGGTCTTTGATCATGTTAATGATTGTTCTTTTAAATTTTGTGTTGTGGCATTCCCCAGGGTGATTCTCATTGCAGTACAGTTCTTCAGATTGTTGGGTTTTGTTGGTTATATAGTCTCTTGGTGTTCCATATTGTTTGTGTTTTCCCACTGATGTTTGGGCACATGGAAGTCTTTTGTTGATTGTGTGTGTGATAGGATATTTTATTCTGCCTTTGTTTTTTTTTAAGTTTCTGCTTATATTGTTAATGTAGCCTGTTTACTTTTTGTTTGGATTTAAAAAGTTAATTGTTGTGTGCTTCAGGGTCTTGCATTGTAGTAGGTGTGTCTGAATAGTAAGCATGTCCATGGTAGGCAGATCAGGAAGGAGCCAAGGGAAAGATGAGGGTAGAGATAGCCTGTGGAAGGTGTCACAAATGAATCTGTAGTATTGATGTACTCTGAGTGCAAGAGATCAGGACACAGTAGACAAGTCTGGACTAAGATGGTAGTCCAGAGGCCTGAGTTGGAAAGAGAAAAATCAGGTCTAGGCCCAAGGCTAGCAGGGTACCTGAATGCAAGGAGAGAGTGGAACTATTCAGTCTTCAAGGGAATCAAGGTGAAGTGGGCAGCATCAGATTTATCACAGTTATAGCTAGGTCTGAGGCAGGTAGATCAGGAGACCAGGGCCAAGCTGGGGGATGTAGTTAGCTGATGGATAGTCTACCAAATGACACTAGAGGACTAGTTCTTTTAGGGAGCTAGTGCAGAGATTTGATGTGGGATAACATGAGTAGACCTGGTCCCAAGGGTAAAAGGGAAATAGAGTGTGGTGAGAGTGAAGCTGATCAGGTTACAGGCCAATCAAGACACAGTGGAGAGATCTGACTACCAAGGTAGTAGATAGGTCGGTGGTAGGCAAATCAGGAGGAAAAACCAAAGGGGGCTGTTGGGGACAGCATGTGGAAGGTAAATCAAAGTAATTGGGAAACTGAACTGATCAAGATGAAGTGGAAGAGCTCTGACTTACCAGGGCAGTAGATGTAGCTGTGGTAGGCAGATCAGGAAGTCAGGGTCAAGGTGGGGGTGGGGACGTTAACCTAAACCAGAGGACTAAACTAATCTGTGTGAGGGAGGCAGCGAAGACATTTAAGACAAAAGAGCAGGAAGAAACCTGGGCCAAAAGAAGGCATGAGGTTGAGAGAGTGAGGGAGTAGAGCTGCTCAGTGTGCAGGGGAACCCAGGTTCTTCTTTTATTTTGTTTAGGGTTTAATTTTTTACATGTTAATACTGCAGTTTACAATGTTTCCTCATTCTGACTTTTCATTCTTTTTAACACTGTCATTATTAGAATCAACTATTTGAATTTCATCAAAACACATTTGCCTTCATTGTAAAGCAGACGCTCCAAGACAAAATTAATCACTACATCAGTGATAAAAGAGTTTAGAAAAATGCAGAAGCTGAATAAAATTTTTAGAACTGTGTATATGGAACATCAAATTATTTCTCCATTCTTAGTGACTACACACACACACACACACACACACACACACACACACAAAACCAAAAACATAAAGCAAATTTGGAAGAATATGAAAAAATGAACCACAACTCACGATGAAAACATTCAAAATTCTAAAAAAAAAAAAGGCAATAATTCACTTCTATGAACTTTTGGGCAGCACTGTACACATGAAATTGGTATTCATGCTTTACTGAATTTCATAAAATGTGGCATCAAAGCAGCATTTATAACAGCCCTCGTGTTTTTATCACTGTTGTCACTAGCACATTCTTTGTACAATGTGTCCAATTACAGTAACACATAAACCACTAAATAACCAGTGATGTGAACACATATTTTCATGTATAAAATACATACATAAATGCAATAAATTATTTTGATTGGAAAAGGATATAAATAGGGTATTGAAGGAAAATATAACTATGTACACAGTGATACCTACTAGTGAATTGTAGCCCTATGAACAATCATACCTAAAGTGACAAAACGGAGTAATCTTTAAATGTACTAAAAAAAAAAACCTCATGAAATGAGTGCATTTTCCTTATATTTTGAATATTATGTCCTATGTTTTCCTCATTAGAGAATGAATATGGGGCTGGAGAGATGACTCAGTAGTTAAGGCCATTAGCTGCTCTTGCTGAAGACCCACATGGCAGCTAAAAACAATTCTAACTACAGTTTCAAGGGATCAACCTCCCTCTTCTGACCACTGTGGACATTGCATGAATAGGTACACTTACATCCGTGTGCATAATATACTCATACACATAAAAAAATAATAATAGAATATTTTTAATGAATGTATTGTTATATTGACTTCACAAATATGTCTCTATTCATTTTACTTAAACAACTATTTTTATCATTTCTTGGCCTATTTTGAATCTTTTCACATATAACCATTATGATATTTACAGAGTGAAATAATTCTTTGACATTTATTATTTCATTTGCAGTTTCCTGAGAATATAATCAGCTTATTCTTATTAGTAGTTGCTTATTTGTCCATTGATTCAATATCTATTGCTTTGGTTTAGTTTCCTTTGAAAATTTTATAATAGCTTTTTGCTAATAAAAGGTATCAGGAGCTGATTGACAGGGGGTCATCAATGACTGATAAGTCTCCTGACTTACTACAATTAGCAAAAATAGACTGAAGATATTTTATATTTGTGCATTTCATACAATACATCTTAATCACATTTAGATCCTTCCCCTATTTTACACCCCAGCCCCATAGCATCCCACCAGTATTTTACAAATTCTGGTATATATGTTAAGCCCTGTTGTGTCAAGTTCATGTCCCCAGAGGTCTCACAGTGTGAGTTCATCCACAGGAACCTATTCAGCTTATCTAACATCACTCCCTTAAAGAAGATCAACTCTCCCTCACTCAGCAATGATCAGTCTTTTTCAACAATGTTATACACATAGGCAATGCATTATGATCATATTCATTTCACGTACTCCGTGTTGTTCCCCTTTCTCCTGATGACACTTTCTTCTGCCTAACTAGTCATCCTCATGTTTTCATGTCTTCTTTTTTAAACCATGGACTTCAAATATGATTGTATGATCAAGGGTAGAAAGTTGTTTACTAGAACATGGGCAACTTAGCAATGGTTATACTACTGCCAAAAATGACACATTCTCCTCCAAAATGACTTGTTAATTTGGAAATCTGCTATGTGATAGTTAGAATTTTATGTTTGTATTTATTTCTATCACATTTCTCAAAATACAGTTCGAGGATTCAATAATTTTTGTCACCTTAGACAGGGTTAAAAGCATGAAATGATAGGTAGGTATATACAACATAACTGTGTGTACTTCAGGAAATCCTGAAAAATATGCAAACACTTTGACTCCACTTTTAAGGTCATAGAATCATTGTTTTTGTAAGTGTGAGTAGGTACGGGGTCAGATATTTGGATTTCAGATGAAATAATTTACAGTAAGTGGCCTTATGGTTACGATGACAAAAGGAAACAGAATACATTCTAAAAAATTGAGTATGGTCAGGATGCAATGTTACAACATCGACTAATCACATAGAAAGACAGAAAGAAAAGAAATTTGTGGCTTTACTTCCCTTTAGTTATTAGCATGGAAGTCTTCACTTTGGAGCAAAGTCACTTAACATACACACTCAAATACTCACTGATACTGTAATATCTGTAAATTTACCAGATTTCTTTAAAAGGGCCCACTAAGCCTTATTGAAACCTCACTCATTTACTGACCTACTCAGCAAGAATTCATTATCAATTGTTAATGGTGTTTATGCACTATATAATTCAGAATCAGCTAAGATTTTCATAAATTATGTGTGTGGGCATTTAGTTAAATAGTTTTTAAGTTTGAGATATGCACAGAAAATTTTGAAATCTGTTGATTTATTCATAGTGTAATGGTGAAACAAAGTTTCATTTTATTTATTTTCTTTTCCTTAAAATACATTTATTGTCTATCAGTTTTAGATGTAGATTAGAGTTGTGACAAACACTTAATGATAACAGCATTTATGTGAAGATCAGAAGACAAAACAGAAAGGAAACTGAAGAAAACTGTGCTCACGCAGCTACAGATGAGAGCAAGGAGTCACTTGGACTTTGAATACAAAGTCATTGATTCATAAAATTTTATTTCTAAAAAAATATTTGGGTTTGTCTGGCTTGGTTAATTGAAGATGAAAGGATCCTTCAGTATAGCTAATCAAGATTAAATTTCAGGATATTTTAATTTAACATAATTTTATCATAAACCGGAAGTGTTTACCTTCTAAATACATGGTTGTCATTTGTTAGATATGTATGAGATAGGATCAAGAGGCAAAAAAAAAAAAAAAAAAGAAACAGATCTCACCTAACACATGGCACTACTGTTGAAGAATTAGCTTTCTAAGTGCTGCACTAACTTCCTGGTTCCTAAGGTTGTATATTATGGGGTTGAACATGGGAGTCACAATGGTGTAAAACAGAACAGCTTGTCAGTACTTGGAGAATGAAAAGATTTCAGTCTTAAGTAAGTAATGGTACCAGATCCATAAAACATAACCACTACCAGCAGGTGGGAAGAATATGTGGAGACGGCTTTTGTCCGTCCTTTGGTTGTGGGTAACCTTAAAATGGTAACAATGATTCTGCTGTAAAAAGTAAGCACCGGTATGAATGAGACAGTGGCCATTACCATAACAATGACATAGACAGACAGCTCATGCAGTCTAGTATCCCCACAGGCCAGCTTGAGAATGGGGATTATATCACAGAAGAAGTGATCTATTTGCTTAAAATTGCAGAAGTGCAAAGAAAATACCCAGCAAGTTTGTCCGATTTGGACTGGGATTCCACTGAACCAAGACCCCACTGCCAGCTATGTGCACTTTGTTGGGTTCATGACCAGAGGATAGTGCAGAGGGGTGCAGATGGCCACATAGCAGTCATAGGACATCACAGCCAGGAGGAAACACTCATTAATTCCCAAAATGAAGAAAAAGCACATTTGAGCTGCACAGGCCATCTTAGAAATGCTTCTATTCTGAGTCCAAATGTTGAACAGAATCCTTGGGACAGTAACTGATACATAACAGATTTCCACAAAAGAAAAATGTGCTAGAAAAAAATACATGGGTTTCTTCAATGCAGGATCAAGCACAGTTACTATTATTATGAGACAACTTCCAACTAGAATAATAATGTATATGATGGAGAACAGTGCGGACAGGAAGCCTTGGAGATTTGGAAGGTGAGAGAATCTGAGCAGGATGAAGTCTGTAACCGTGGAAATGTTTTCTGTCTTGCTTTTCTCATGTTTCTTCTGGGGGAATGATTTGCCCAGAATTTGAACCATTTCAGGTTTCAACATGCTTTTTTAGGTACAATCGAAGAGTGGCTTGCATTTCCCCCTGAATCTTGTAAGAATTTGTCACTGTTAATTTGTATCTGCATACAAGCTCCTAGATTTTTCTTCTAAAGGAATTACATTTTTTAATATAAGCTTATCATTTTCAAGTAGATGAATGTCTTCACTTAAACTAGCTAGATCTCAAAATACGAATTTATATTTTATATTAGACCCCTTTGTTTTGTCCTCATATCTCAAATTTGTTTCTTGAAACTCAGTTCAAATTTATTTCATAGCAAGTATACTATGTTGCAATTAAAATATGTTAATGGTAAATATATTGTGCTGTGATTGTTCTCTGCTATTTTTCTGGATTTTGTTCAATTTTGACATTTTATATAACAGGTTATTTTATTAGTTAAAAATATTCACAAATCATATATTATAAGAATGTTATTTAAATTTTCTAATGTTGTGTTTTCATTTCATTGTAAATTATTCTAACCAGAACTCACATTACTCTTACTACAAGCAGTTACAATCTGAGGTGTTTTATGTCTATGAGGGCTCAATTAGCAGTTCAAAAGGAAAGCACATTTTGGAATTAAATGTTTACTTTATCAAAGGCTTATCTAATACAACTTACAGCTGTGCTTAAACTGCTCACAACATCCTTAATTCCTGCATTCTGTTGACATAATTTATTTCAATCCATTTGTATTCTGTGTCTCTGTTTTTGTGCATGAGTGTATGTTAGTGGCATTATTTCTTTTAATTTTTTAAAATTTATTTTATTTGTATTTATTGATTTTTTGTGTGTATTTCATATAGAACATCCCAAACAATTTTATTCATTTTATACCCGCATCCCAACTGGCACTTTCCCATAGCCTCCCCCTGGCACCTGGAACCTATATACTCTGCCATCCCTGTTACTGTTCACTGTGTTACCAGTGCCCCAAGCTGTTCCCCAGCACAAGTCCATCTGCTGAATCTAGTCAGCCTATCTACAGCTCCTTGTTTTAGGAAGATAGTGGCATTATTTTTTTTCTTCCCTAGATTGACAGTTTTCCAGAAAATCTCCATAGTTTTGTGTAGGGTAACATACTGCTTCAAAAAAGTGATTTGCATCTTACTTTAAAATTGCTAATATAACAAAGTTCCTGCTAGAGTCTAGAAAGATAACATCTGCTCACTGAAATGGTTTGAAATATGTGTCTGTATATGGTAAAGAGGTGGGTGATAGTGGAGAGTTGGAAGGATCCCTCTACTTTCATTCACTCTTGCAGATATAGTATTTCATATCATTTTTTTGTATGAAGTAGATTGCATACATACTGTGTACTAAGTAATATTGAATCCCTGAAGGGGCTATCTCACTGCAAGAAGAACAAACGCACATACATACATACACACACAGACACACATATGCATATATATGTATATATGTCCATATACAACCTTTAGAGTGGGATGTCTGAACACTAATCAAAATGCAAGCAACAATCCTACATTTAGAATCAATGTATTTTGTCATTTACTTTACTCTAGTCAACATAATTAATATATCCACAGACTTTCATGATTTCAAACATATCAAGAAAGTATATATGTATTTTTTTCATTAAAATCTGATGTTTGAGATTATAAAAACTCTGTAGTATGAGCTTACAGAAGTGAGACTACATTGGAAATTGTAGGTAACTATAAGAGCCAAGGGTTGAGAATGTTAGGTGGTATTCATTACTGTGAACTTAGTTTTAATTTGAGGAATGACTTTCTGTTTTGCCATTCCAAAGCAGTGTCTACAATAAATTATATTCTACTGTTGGTTCAAAGGAAATACTCTAACAATTTCTTGAACATATTCCACAAAAAATGATAAATGTTTGAGGAGTGAATTTGTTTACAATTTAGTCTTACATGGTGATTTAGACATCAAATCATAGCATGGTATGGCATAAGTATGCACATTTTTATATATCAGGTAAATATAAACAGAAAAGATGAGAGTCAGCAAAATAGATCCTGCCACAAAGAAAATGTTGCAAATGACTTAGTATGATTGGTTTCAGTCTGTTTGTAGTAACACAACTATGGTGTGACTTCAGTAATAAATTACCCCTAAATAGTCCTTTTTATTATGCTATCCTATAACATTTAATTGCATTGAATTTATGAGTCCATTTTAATTTAATTAAATCTAGGGATTAATGCTAGGAATATGACAGAAACAAGAAATCACTATGTTCCCAGTAATTTCTCATTCTTGCTTATTAGTTATATGATTGTGATTTGTCCACATCTGTCTTTAGATTAGATACGGGGGCTAAAGAGATGGCTCAGCAGTTAAGAGAACTGACTGCTTTTGCATAGGACCAGGGTTCGATTCCCAGCACCCACACAGTGGCTATGAACAGTCCTTAACTCCAGTTCCAGGGGAATCCGAAGCCCTTTTCTGACCTCTGGGGCACTGCACGACATGGATGCACTCACTTACATGCAGACAATATACACATACACATAAAATAAAAATAATAAATAAAATAAAAATATTATTAGATTAGATATCTGTGAACTTTTTAAAGATGCTTAACGCAATACCCTCTTAACAAGTGTTAATATTTAAATGATCATGAGGAAAATTATAATGATGATGATAATGCTTAATACTTATGCCCACTATATGGCAAAAAATACATTGTCTTTTTATTTCATGCCATCATGGAATAATTATATACTGAAAGTATCTTTGTGTGAACCAGGGTTCTACTTTTTAAATCCATTAAATCATTTCAAAGAGTATTTTGTGAATTGATATCACTTTCTGATAAAATAATCAGAAGGATTATTGAAGGATATATTGTATTACACAAATGTGATTCCTGCTTAATTATTGGAAGAAAGAAATAACATACCGTTGTTGACTTCATTAAATGATAGAGAAAGGAGAAAACATTTTAATTTAGATTATTTTATTTGATACATATTCCATATATACTCAAAAGTATATTCTTTTGTAAGCAATAATAACTGTCTTAAGTACTAACTAGTCTCTTCCCTGGAGAACAACTCCTTTCCTACATGATCTTGTAATTGAGCTGAGCTATTCCATATGCTCCTTAAAGAGTTTGACACCAAACACTGTTATTCTGTGCTATTTTTGTTGTTTATAAATTTTATGCTCTATGCTCTATTTTATTATGAATGATGAGTTTAACATACTGTAATATTTTATGTCTATCATTTATATTAAACAGTATATTATTTTAGTGATGAAAATATGCAATGTTTTTAATACAGAAAAACAATTTATGTTATAGAAAATTGAGGTGTCAGAGCTCTATGACTGCTCAGGTGGTGAGAATATGACATGGTCTTCAGCATGAATCTTCATTCTTCCTATCAGCATGTTCCACTCAGGTCTCCTCAGAAGGATATCTTAGATTATGAAGGAGAGGCATAGTAATGGGCAATGGTGAAAGGTGCCCATGACTCCTATATGTTTTCAACTAGAAATGACATGCAGAGTCTCTATACAAAAATCCTCTTGTTGAATAGCTGGAAGACCGCAACAAGCTGGACAAAAACTAGGAAAAATAATTTCAGGCGGAATTCCAGGTGATCAGGAGCACTATTCTATGAAAGGCACTTCTCAGTTTGTTAAAGCATAAAATTCCAGGATGTGGCTGCACTAAGAACTCAATCAAGAAATAGATAAGTCTTAACTAAATTTATATCCTCTCTTCTCCATACCACCATAAGAACCCCACCCCACTGAATTTCATGTATTCTGTCATATGTACTAAGCCCTATCCAGTCAAATATTTGAACCCATGTGTCCCTCAGTACAAGTTCATCCCTTGTTGTATAGTCAGCTATAGAGTTACTCCCTTAAAGAATATCAACTCTCAACTCTCCCTCACATCACAGTAATCAGTTGCCAACAATTCCTTGGTTAAGTTTGGGCCTACTGCCCATTTATCCAGTTCTGTGCTGGATTGTTGTCTGAGCCAGCATGGGTCTTGTGTGCATGCTGTCACCATTGCAGCAACCATATGAGCAGGTGCATGCTGTCACAACGGCTATGAGTTCATTTGTGCACTTACCCTGTTGTGACTGGAAAAAAACTTTGAGTTGTACTCACTCACTGTCTCTGACCCTTAATCAACTTTCTGCCCTCACTTCTTAGGCCATCAGAGGAGAGAGTGTGATATAAGTATCCCATTTAGGGCTGAGTGTTCCCTTACCCTATTATTCTTTGATCCTTGACTACTGTGAAATAAAATATATGCATTTTAAAATAATTATCTTCTTAATTTCATGGAATGTTGAAGTGGATTGTACTAATATACATATTGAAATTCACAAAATCAATGATCCATTATTTTAGGGTTTTAAATAAGTTGGTGTTATTTATGTTACATTTATACAAACACAAAATTTTAACTATGGAGATTAAAGTAGAATGAAGCATACAGAACTGGCAAGCTCTATAGGAAATATTTTATTTATTTGAAATCTACAACTGAAAAATATTAACCTTTATATAAAGCACTGAGCTTTGAAGTGTTGTTCCATTGTACAATTGATGTCCTGTAACTTCATACCAGTAGAAAGTCTTAAAAATGTACCCTATTAATCATGTTCTGATATTCAATAATATGTAAGCCTTGATTTTGTACTTACACTTGAAATAGCTAACTTTTCACTAAATATTTAGAGTTGAATATATGTTCTGATTACACTCAATCATGTCAATCAAAGGTCATGATGCAGTTAATTTAATTATGATTCAGACTGTGAACTTAAATTTTGAGGGTTAAATTATGTGAGCAATCTGGGTAACTTCTCTGTAAACGTGACTCTCTCTCTCTATGTGGGGGGTATTTTGTGTATTTGTTTCTGTGTGTGGTTTTTAGGGCATGCTTTTGTGTCTATGTATGTGTGTTTTCCTACATATTTTTCTGTGTGTGTTTTTCTTTTTTTCTTTTGTTTTTCTATAAATATGGAAAACTCATCAAGTTGTATCGATAAAGGTAATTTTTTAATTGGAAAAATGATTGATAGAAATTTGAAATGCCTCTTTTTTCTTAATTGCATTCTTTAAGATAATTCCAATACAAGAACACTAACATATTCTTAGAAGATATGCTGCTAAGTCATAAATCATCTTTAAAAAAAAATATTTTTTCTTTGATTTTTTTTTATTTATTTATTTTTTATTTTTTATTTATGAGTGTTTTGCCTGAATATATGTAAGTACACCCATGTCATGTAATGTCTGCAGAAGCCAGGAAAGGGCATCAGATCCCCTGGAACTAGAATTACAGGTGGTTGTTAGCCACCATGTGGGTGCTGGGAACTTAACCC
>NW_008356163.1:275270-277879 GCF_000622305.1 Nannospalax galili
AGAAGGTGGGTGACTGTGACCAGTGATAGTCATGTATATAGAGATTAGAAATGCATGTGAAAACGTCTCAATGTCAAGAGCCCTGAAATGAATTTTTCTGTATGAAACTGTGTGTTTTGACAATGCAGTGGAGATCTTTTTTCAACGTTGGAACCTCATTTAATTTTATGTCTTATAGAGTTTATAATGAGTAAAAGATTATATAAGCATAATAATTCATTTGAAAGAGATGTACCCTAGCTCAGAAAAAAATAAATTTTTACTACCTAGGGGTACCTGACTTTTTTTACTTCTTCAGTACATTTGGAGAACGTAGTGTGGTGCTTGGACACCTGATTCCTTTGCTTACTCACTTGTCCCTCAGGTGACATCTGTCTTCAGGGATGCTATAGTCCCAGGTTATATTTATGTAGTCATATCTATTTTTTATATTTTGCTTTATGGCTAAATTTAGGTAGTATGTACATAACATGTTAACCACATGCATTACATCATATAGCCAATTTCATCAGCACTTTAAGACATCTATCTTTCCCCATTAAGTCATAACTACCAAACTCCCCAGCATTAAGAAACCATTCATCTACCTTCTTTATAAATTCATAGCTGAAGAATCACAATTTATACAACTTTTGTGCATAGTATCTTATACCTATTTTAATATATTATAGAGCAACTGTTCATGTTTATGAGATATAAGTAAGCAAGTAATATTCCATAAATTATCTTAATTCCATATCCATATGCTTGTACTCAGTGTTCCTTGTGAAATCTTTCCGTGTTATGTGAAGATTCTTTGGTCTTTCTATTTTTATAAAGTATTCCATCATACAACCACGATGAAATTCATCTTAAGCCTATGCATGGCAAAGTAAGACACAAATCATTTTTAGTTAGTATATTACATGTGAAAATTTTTGATGCAAAGCCAATCTCAGTGGTTGCAAAAGGAATTTAGAGAATGAAGAACTCCAAAGCACAAACTACAGAACTAAGTATTTACCAACTCATGAATTAATGCATCAGTAGGTTTTGAGATGTTTCTAGATTTACACTGATGCGAGTGGTCCAGTTGTAAATCATTTTGTATATGTTTTGGGATGAACTCATTTACTATTTCATTTTGGTTATGATTTATGGATGGTAGCTTGGGGAGATTATGAATTTGTATATCCAGCTATGGCAGATGATTTCATAGAGTTTTCTTAATTGGAAAGGCAGTTTCCTTTCCTTGCGCTGTTATAAATAAATCACAATTATTTTATGAAGTTAAAATTTCTTGATATTTCAATTGTTAGTAATTCCTTATATTCATAATATAGTCTATATCTGGAGATAATTGTCATTAAAATTAAATTTTATTTATTCTCTATATGAGTTACATTTTTTAATGAAGTTATATTTTTTATTCATTCAATATTAATAAACTTAAATAACCATATCAATATAGCTAAGAAATGCTGAATTTGTTTCATATGCCAACAAAGGGTCATATTTTAGGTTTCTAAAATTAATATTGTCCAATAGACAATATTGCCATGATTATTTCAGAGAAAAATTTTATACAGAATAAATATAATTCTATCATATGCAAATGAAATGCCATTTTTTCATTTTGCAAAGTATTTTCAAAAGTACAGTGGAGATCTTATATATATATATGTATATACACATATATATTCTCTATACCAATAGAATGAAAATTGTCAGTCACAGAAAAACAAGCGTAAAGAGAACAATTTGAAAAGATACTATAGATCCTCTAACTTAATTCCCTTATTAAAGGAAAATTCCTGAGATCTAAAATAAAGAGTTGCTTTTTAAACACTACACATATTTTCAGTTGCATTTAGCACTTTTTCTACACTATGGAAAGGCACACACACACAAACATGAGAGAGAGAAAGAGAGAGAGAGAGAGACCCTAAAAGTTATGTATCTAAAACATAGAACCTCCTGTTTTTGAGTAACAGAATGTTATTGTACTTTTCTATTTTAACTGAAAAAACTTGTATAGCTTATCTTTATTTCTTCATTTTATAGGAGGATTTTAAATATTTGTATTTATTGAGATTTTAAACAATTTTTTATCACATTCACACACCCAATTCCTCATCCTAACTCCTTCCAGATCCACTGTTACCTCTCTATACCATGCACAACTTCATGTCCTCTTTTTAATGTTAATAACCCATAATCTCCAATTTGTGCCTCTGTGTATTTCCTGGGCTTGGGGCCTTCCATGGAGCATGGTCTACTTATTAGGAGCTACACACTTAATGGAAATTGAATCTCCCTTCCTCAGGAATCAACAACTCTCTATAACTTTTCAGTTATGGACGGGGGGTTAATAAAACACTTTCCACTCCAAGAAAGAATGCTGACCAGCTTCATTGCATAGATCTTGTTCAAGTATTCACAGCTGCTGTGATTTCATGAGAATAATGGCCCTGTCTTATCCAGAAGTCACTGAACTGCTCTTGTCCTCCCCAACCTATGAAACTTACAGTCTGTGTCTCTTTTCTGAAATGGTCCCTGAGTCTTGGAGAAAGGGTTTTATATAACTAACAGTAAGGGTGTTTGAAATATCTAGGAATATATATATATAT
>NW_008356163.1:278131-295700 GCF_000622305.1 Nannospalax galili
TATATATTCATAAGAAAGAGGGTAATTAGCCTTATACTACACAGGGATTATGCTCATTTGAGAAGTCATAGTTTGTCAAATAGAAAGGATTTATGCCAGGCATAGGATACTTCCTCTCCATTTGTTGGTCAGGGGTATCTCAGAGACCCCTAAACACCTCCAGGACATCAAAGTTTATTGTCACTGCTCTTAGATGCCCATAAGAATTATTTCATGGTAAGACCCTACTGTTGAAGATGCTGTTCACAATGGTCACAAAACATGAAGAAAGAAATTAAATCGGTATCTACCAAGATGTTTCCTCCCTGCTGGCTAAATCTGATAGCATTAGTAGATGCTATACAGGCTTCTAGTAGAAAACAACTCCACCCCCAATAAAAGCACCACACATTCAACAATCTTACACATCTGTGAAAATTGGAAACAAAATAATGACCAGTGTGGCAAAACATACCTATTGGTTCAATAGTGGCATGAGTATTATGGGGGTAATCAATATCTTTCTGATTAGTTTTAATGTCTGTTTCTCAAGTGGAGGGACATGGTTGGTACTATAAATCTTGGATAAGAACCCAAGGTTGGGGTGTTTACAGACCCCAGAAGTGAACTTACTGTTTTTATTTTGCTCAATGGGCATAGAAACAAACTCTCCTCTAAAGTTATATCTCTCTACCTGTGGATTAGTGTAACTCTATGCAGAAACTACAACTGCTCAATGTGCAGGAAGAATCATTAGAGTACTAAGTTAAAATGGGGCAGATATATCACATCTTTTTCCCCAAGGTTTAATATTGTTTAATATTGGAGAAGGTGGCCCTTAGAAAACTTATTCTTTATTATCTGTTATAATTAAAATGCAAAAAACTATGTGAATGTACAGAAATGTACCATATTTTCAATATTCCTGTTTAGTTATTTCAGAGGTAAAAGACAGGAAGTGATTCAAGATACAAGAGGTAGAATGCAATATTGAAACCATCTACATAGCTTTGAGAATATCAAATTTGGAAAAAAATAAGTGCAAATCACTGCCATGTAAGTAACAAGGATGTGCCTTACAGATACTTTTGGAAATGGAGAGAATCATAATTACTTAAAACATTGGCAATGAAAAAATAAAATCATTTAATATTGTGTTGTATATTTACATTAAATTTTAACATATATTGTCTTGAGAATCTCCCTAAAATATCTTAATTTTATGTTACTTTGAACTTATATAATCCAAATGAAAGAAGTTATAATTAAAAGAACAATCATTCTATTATACTTTGAGGATTCAGTCCAGTAGTGCACAGAATTCAAGAGATCATAGACTCTAGAAAGGAATCGACTACTGTCACGTTCCTAGAGCAATATAATTTCTTACTATATTTTAAATACATATCCCTATATTCATGAAGTATAGCTCACAACAGTCATCAAAGAGGATTCTTGCAATAGATGGAGACTATTGCAAAGTTTCACAACTGGTCAAATGCAGAGAATAAGTGATTGTGAACTATCCAGTCCTAAGTTGTATATCTGAAGTGCAAAGTCTTCACACAAGGCTCAGAGAATATTGTGGAAGAGGGAGCAGAAATGTTGTAAAAGCCAGAGTTCTATTCAGTCAAGCATTTGTACCCAGATGCCTTCAGTGAAAATTCATGCATTGGAGGCTAAAGGCTTAATGTAGAGAACATAAGCAAGGTCTACTCTCTCACACACAGTAATAATCTCTCTCCAGTTGTTTCCAGACTAGGGTCAGCCCACCATCCATTTTCTTCTCTCCATTCTGTGGCCTTGTCTAATTGAGTTGACATTGGTCTTGTGATACATGGCACCATTGCTGCAAATTTACATGTGAAAGCTTCTAGTGACCTGAAAGCCTCTGTTTCCCTAAGTTCATAAGCTAATCCTGGCTATTACAATCTTTTGCCTACAATGGTCCTTGAGTTGTGGTTGGATGTGGTCTATTATAGGAGTCCTTTCGAGGGACACACATTCTGAAGTCTCTTATCCTTTAAAACTGGGCCAGTTTGGCCTTCTGTGTGCATCATACACTGTTATATAAGGAAGCTTCACTGATGAGAGTTGAGAGATGCACTAGATTTCTCTCTATCCCTGCTTGCAGTATGTTCCAGGAGTCTTTGGTGTAAATTTTCAACCTCAGACATGTCACATAGGACTGGACATTTCTCAGATGAATATTTCCTGTGTGTGACCTGTTGTGAGATTCTGCAGTAGCCCCCATTTGTTGCAAAAGAAGCTTCTTTGATGAGTTGTGTATGGCATACTTTTCTGTAAATAAAGGGCTCCATTATTTAGAATATAGTAAGAAATATTTATATAGAGATATGACAGTAATATGATTTTCCCTAGGGTCTATGTTCTCTCCAGTCATGTGTATTTGGCTGTGTTTACAGTACCACCCATGAATTCAATCCCTTTGATAGGGCTTTAATTCCCATTAGAAAACTGTTGAGTCACCTCCACAAAGGTAACAGTGCCAATTCTGCACCAATGATTGCTGTGCCAGTAGTTATTCAGAGCTGGGTTGGACCACTGATTGATTATCTCCCTTAGCAACTTGTATAGTATCCTCTACTACTAGGAGAGATAAACTTCAGGTAGAAAGCTTCCAGGTTAGTTCCTATTCCATTGCTCCAAGTCCTGTGCTCACAGTATGTCCTGCTTTAGCAGTACTGTCTTCTCTTCCTGTTCTGGGAGATAGCCAAGAGCTCTGCAATAGCGTGTCTTTCCTGGGAGTCTCTTTGACTACTGTGATGAACCACTTGACCTGAGGATGCTGCTGTTGGCACTGTGTTTTTGCCTTACAGCCCCCAGGTATATAAATGATCAGATACTGTCTGTGAAATGTACAGAGAATTCCAGAGGCAAGACAATTCCCTCTCTCTTACCTAGTGCCCCCAAATCCATTAATCTGTACTCTCTCTTCCACCATCCAACCCCCCTCCTCCTTCCCCTATCCAAGTACATTCATTATCCCCACCTTTCCCTCAATAAGACCAGCCTCTCACCATCCCACCTCTCCTGGGATCCCTCCTCTCCCACCATGGACACCTGCATGTCCCTCCCTTCTGCCATCCCAGCTAAACATTCCCAATTTCCCCACCTCGGCCTGTTAATGTCTGTTCCGAACTATTCTCCTCTTTTGATTTTTTTTGTTGTTTTCCTTTGCTTCCATGCTTCCTTTCTACTTTCCCAGCATCTGTTATATATACTCACATATATAAAACCGCTACGATACACAGATGAAGAACATACAATACTTGCTTTTCTGATTTTGTGTTATATCACTTAGAATTCTCTCTAATTCCATCCATTAATATTCAGATTTCATAATTTAGTCTCTTTTTTCACTGCTTAGTAGAACTGCTTTGTGCAAAGGTACTACAATTTCATTATTCATTCAGGAATTGATGGGCATATAGATTGTTTTCATTTCTTAGCTATTGTAAAAAGCAGCAACAAAAAGGAATGTACATGTATCATTACAGGAGGATGAGTTCTTTGGTTATATGCCAAGTAGGGGTATCAACTGGGTCATACAGTAGATTTGTTTTCAGTTTTTGAGAGTTGTCCACACTATTTTCTGTTGGAGTGTGTTAGTTTGCTTTTTAGGACACAAGATGGCCCCCTAATCCCAGGGAACCAACTACCCCTCCCTCACAAGGCCAGTCACATGATTTACAGGAACTTTAGTCCCAATCAGTAAAAGGAAACTGTAAACTGAAACTTATGCTGTCCGCTCATGTATGACCTGATCATTGTACTCTCTCCTGAATGACTTAAAAACCCTATATAAGCTCACTATTCCTCAGTAAAGCAGAACTGTGTCTCTGAACCCAGTCTCCTGTGTGAATAGGGCTCCGCTGACACAGCCTCCTCACCAGCCCTGGAGTCTGGGATTGGGTGGCAACAGGGGTCGTGACTGTGAAAGTGGCCTGAATGGAACTGCCGCAATTTTCCATAGCGTTTGTAGAAATTTGCGTTCCCATCTGGAGTGAATGAGCATTCCCTTTTTTCCACACCCTCCTCAGAATTTGCTTTTTTTTCCACCTTGATGTTAGCCAGTTTGACTTGACTAAGATGGACTCTTAAAGTGATTTTTTTTTATGTATTTCTGTAATTACTAAGAATGCTTAAAATTTTCTAAGGTGCTTATTAGCAATTTTTATTTCTTCCTTTGAGAACTCTTTGTTCAGGTCTATTGCCAATCATTTTAGAGGATAATTTATTTTCTGGCTTCCTGTTTTGTGTGTGTGTGGGTTTTTTTTTTTTTTTTTTTGACTTCTTTGTATATACTGGATATGAATCCTGGATTCTGGATATTAATTGTCGAATATGTAGCTGGTAAAGATTTTCTACCACTCAGTGGTTTTCCTCTTCCCTTCCTTTGTTGTTTCTTAGAAGGTTTTTAGTCAAATGGAGTTCCACTTATTGATTATTAACCTAATTCCTGAGCAGCTAGTGCCCAATTTAGAAAGTCCTTCCCCATGCCTATATCTTGGAGGATATTGCCTAATTTCTTCTAGCAGTTCCCAAGTTTCAGGTTTTACATTGAGGTCTTTGATGCATTTGAAGATGACTTTTCTCAGGGTGGAAGATAAGGGTCCAATTTCATTCTTCTGCAGGTGGAGATCCAGTGTTGTTGGCACCATTTGTTGAAGATTCTGTCTTTCCTTCATTGTGTGTTCTTGACACTTTTCTCAAATATCAGGTGGCTGAAATTGTATGAACATATTTTTGGGGTCTATTGTGCTCCATTGGTATTGGTGTCTATTTTTGTGCCAGTACCATACTGTTTTTATGACTATAGCTCTGCAATATAATCTGAGATCTGATATGGTGATCCCCCAGCATTGTTCTTTTTGCCCAGGATAGCTTTGTATAGCTGGGAATCTTTTGTGATTCCATAGGAATTTTAGCATGATGTTTTTCTAGATGTGTGAAGAATTTCATGGGTATTTTGATTGACATTGCATTGACTCTGCAATTGCTTTTGGTAAGATGATCATTTTCACAATATTGAATCTTGCAATCCATGGGTATGGTAGGTCTTTCCATCTCCTAATGTCTTCCTCTCTCTCTCTCTCTCTCTCTCTCTCTCTCTCTCTATATATATATATATATATATATATATATACACATATATATGTAGTTTTCATTATCGAGATCTTTAATTCCTATAATTAGGTTTAGTATTTTATATTTTTTGAAGCTCTTATAAATGTTTTGGGTTCCTTGATTGTTTTTTCTAATTGCTTGTCATTGGTATATAGAAAGATTACTCATTCTTGTTAGTTGATTTTGTAGCCTGCCACTTTACTGAAAGTATTAATCATTTCTAATAATTTTGTAATTTTAGGATATGATATTCTATTGTCTGCAAATAGAGATAATCTGACCTCTTCTTTTCCAATTAGTACTCCCTTAATTTTTTCCTTCTCTTGTCTTAATGTTCTTGCAAGATTTTCAAGCGCTTTTTGAAAAGGAGTAGAGATAGGGACCAGCCAATGTCTGGGTCCTAGTTTTAATGGGAATGCTTCCAGTTTTTCTCCATTTAGGATGATATTGTCTATGGATTTGCTATATATAGCTTCAAAAATGTTGAAGTATATTCTTTCAATACAAATTCCTTCTAGGACATTTAACAGGAAGACACGTTGGATTTTGTCAAAGGCCTTTTCTACATCTATTGAGATAACCATGTGGTTTTTGTCTTCAAGTCGAATATTTTTATTACATTTATTGCCTTATGTATATTGAACCATCCTTGCATCTCTGGGATAAAGCTGACTTGATCTGGGTAGATGCATGTGTGCACATTTTGCAAGTATTTGTTGAGTATCTTTGCATCTATGTTCATTAAGGATATGGGCTTATAGTTTCTCTCTCTCTCTCTCTCTCTCTCTCTCTCTCTCTCTCTCTCTGTGTGTGTGTGTGTGTGTGTGTGTCTGTGTGTGTGTGTGTCTGTGTGTGTGGCTTTACCTGGTTTTGCTATTAGAGTGATACTGGTTCCACAGTAGGAGTTTGGGAGTTTTCCCTCTGTTTCTTTTTGAATAATTTAAGCAGTACTGGCAGTAGATTTTGGAATGTTTGGTAGAAATCTGTCGTGAATTCATCCAGGACTGAACTTTTGTACTTAGAAGTTTTGTATTAGCTTCTCAAATTACTTGTTTGTTATGGGTTTGTTTAATCTGTTGATATCTTCTTGGTTTAACTTTTTTGGTTCCTATGACTTTAGAAATTCATTAATTTATTTTAGATTTATAAATTTAATGGAGCATAGCTTTCTAAATATTCTCTTAGAATGTTACGGATTTTGTGTGTGTGTGTGTGTGTGTGTGTGTGTGTGTGTGTATGCATGTGTGTGTGTGTGCACATGTGCTCATGTGCTTGCTGTGATTTTTTTCCCCTTTCATCTCTGATTTTGTTAATTTGGATTTTCTTTCTTTCTTCTGGTTAGCTGGAGTAAGGGTCTGTCTATCTTTTCAAAGGACAACCTCTTAGATTCACTGATTTTTTGGGGGGGAGTTATTACTTTCTTCGTTTCTATTTCATTAATTACTGTTCTGAATTTTGTTATTTCTAATCATCTACTAGGTTTGGGGGCCTTTCCAGAGTTTTGAGTTGTACTGTAAAGTAATTTATATGTTCTCTCTCTGATGTTTTTAATGCAGGCACTAAGAGCTATGAATTTTCCTCTATGGCCTGTTTTTAAGTGTTCCATAAGTTCTGTTGTTCTCATTTTTATTTATACTCAGGAATACTTTTATTTTTTTCTTAATTTCTTTTTGACCTATTCATCATTCAGGAGTGTGTTATTTAACCTCCATAAGTTCATGTAGTTACTACATATTCTTTTCCTGTTGATTATGATCTTTATTGTTCTGTGGTCCAATAGAATTCATGAAATAATTTTTTATTTGTTTAGAATTGTTTCTTGTTTGAGAGTATGGTCAATTTTAGAAAAACTTGCATGGTATTCCTATTCGAAAGTGTAGTCTTTGGTACTTGGTTGGAATAGTCTAAGGATGTTTTTTAGGTCCATTTCAAGGAGGATGTCTTTTAATTCAGATATCTCTCTGTTTATTCTTTGTCCAGTTGACCTGTCTATTGAAGATAGTGGTGTATTGAAGTAACCTGTTATTACTGAGTTGGGTTTAATTTATGTTTTATAATGTCAGAGTACTCTTTTTATGAAATTGAGTGTACCAAATAATGTTCGTGATTGAAAGATCTTCTGCTTGATGGTTTCTTTCATTAGAATGACACTCCCCTCTTATCTCTTTTGATTAGTTTTAACTTTAAGGTTATATTGTCCATATACTGTAATTGCCACACTTGTTTCCTTTTTAGAATGATTTGCTTAGAATATGTTTCCATCCTTTCATTATAAAGTGGTGTCTATTATTGAAGCTGAGATGAGTTTCTTGAAGGCAAAAAAAAGATGTATTTTCTTTCTTCGTCCATTTCACTAGCCACTGTCTAGCGGGAGTTGACTGGGAGCTGAGGCCTTTGATATTTAGAGTTAAAACTGAAACATCTGTATTGGTTACTTTCATTTTCCTTTGTTTGTGTTCCTGACGTATTTTGTGAATCAATAATTATACCTTCATTTTATTTCCTTCTTCAGCCTCTTAGTGATAGTCATTCATATCTTTTTTCCTTTGTTTTTCTTTGAGTATTCTCTATAGGGCTCTTTTGGTTGACATGAATTCTTTCAACCTACTCATATCATGGAGAATTTCCCATTCCCCTTTGAAAGATAGTTTTGCTGGGTAAAGTGCTCTTGTTTTGCATTCTTGGTCATTTAGAAGTTGGAATACTTTTATCCAAGCTCTTCTGAATTTCATAGTTTGCATTGAAAGATCAGGTATAATTCTGACAGGTTTTCCATTATATTTAACATGTTTTTACACTAACTACTTTCAGTATCCATCTCATTTTTCTACACCTTTAGTTTTTAGGTATGATACAGGATGGGCACTTTCTCCTCTCTTCCTTTATGGTTGGTATTCTATGTGCTTCTTGTATCTATCTATCTATCTATCTATCTATCTATCTATCTATCTATCACCTATCATCTATCTATCATCTATCATCTATCTATTTATGCCTTTCCTTAATTTAGGCATGTTTCATTCAATAACCCTGTTGAAGGTCTGGCCAATGCTATTGGCCTGAGATTCTTGTCCTTCCTGAAGGTCTATGATGCATAGACTTTTTTCACTTCCTGTATCTCACATTTTTTTGTATATTTTCTAACTATATAGAGATAGATATAGATAGATAGATATAGATATATAGCTATAGATTGATAGAGAGATAAATAGATGATAGATAGATAGATAGATACAGATAGATAGATAGATAGATAGATAGATAGATAGATAGATAGATAGACAGATAGATAGATAGTCTTTTTGAGACAGGGTCTCCCCAGCTCTCCTGGAACTCACTATGTAGACAAGACTGGCCAGGAATTCACAAAGATCCACCTGCTTCTGCCTCCCAAGTGCTGGGATTAAAGGCGTGCACCATCATGTCTAACTATATTTTTATAGTGTTTACTTGAAAAGTCCAGATCTCCATCTTCGTTGTCCAGTCTTGATATTCTGTTTTAGCATTTCTTTCATTCTGTTTATGAGGCTGACTCCTGTCATTTCAAATTGATTTACTGGATTTTACATTGCATCTTCATTTTCACTTTGGTTTTCTTTAATATTTCTACCTCTTTAGTAAATTCACTTTTCAAGGCATGGATTTTTTCTGTTATTTCACTGAGCCACATGTTTTCTTGATGTTCTTTCACAAGTTTGCATATATCTTCCTTGAGTTGTTTTTCTGTATGTTCTTTAAGTTCCTTGATTGTGTTCATTATTTTTCTTTTAAATTTTGTGTCATTGGCTTTCTCAGGGTGATTCTCGTTGTATTACACATCCATAGACTGGTTTCTTTGCGGGGGGTCATAGTTTCATTTCTTTCTGATTATTTTTGTTTGTTCAGTGCCATTTTTGTCACGGATGTCTTCTGTTGGTTGTGTTTTCAACAGGATATTCTATTCTGCTTTTATTTTTGGTGTTTTTTTTTCTGTTTACATAGTTTTTATAGTCTGTTTGCTTTTTGCTCACATACGAAAAGAAATGCTGTGTGCTTCAGGTTCTTGCATTGTAGTAGATTGGTCTGAGTAGCAAGCATGTCCGTGGTAGGCAGATCAGAAAGGAGACAAGGGAATAAAGATGGTGGAGACAGTTTGTGGAGGGTGTAATGAATATGGAGTATTGAATTGGTCTGAGTGAAGGGTATCAGGATGCAATATGCAGGTCTGAAATAAGAGGGTCCAGAGATCAGGGGTGGAAAGAGCAAGAACAGGTCTGAACCAATGGTTGGAATGGTGACTGGGAACAAGGAGAGAGTAGAACTATTCAGTCTGCAAGGGAATCAAGATGAGTGGGTGGCATCTGATTTATCAGGGGTATAACCAGGTCTGAGGCAGATCAGGAGGCCAGGGCCAAGGTGGGAGTGTGGGCAGCCTTTGGATGGTCTACAAATTACACTAGAGGATTAAGCCAGTCATTTTAGGAATCTAGTCCAGAGATTTAAGGTGGGATAGAATAAGCAGACAAAAGCCCAATGCTAGAAGCGGTCAGGGTGTGGGAAGAGTGATGTTGCTCAGGTATAGGTAAATCAAGGCACAGTGGGTAGAATATGATTTACCAGTTTGGTAGACATGTCTGTGGCAGGCAGATCAGGGGGACAGAGGCAAGTGGGGGGGTTTGGGGACCACCTGTGGAGGCTAAATGAAACTAAGTTTTGATTTGAGATGTTTTGTGTGCAAAGGATTAGGTTTCTGTATTTGGATCTGGCCTCAAAAGCTAGTCCAGAGATTTGGGACTGAAAGAGTAGGAGTGGACCTGGGCCCATGGCTAAAGGGAGACCTAGTGAGCAGATAGAGAATGGAGCTGCTTAGGCCACAATTAAGATGCAGTGGAATCAAGATGCCCTGGAATCAAGATGCAGTGGGAGAAATCTGACCTACCAGGTAATAGGTGTGCCTGGAACAGCCCTTTGAGGAGGCCAGGGGCTAGATGGAGTTGGGAAGAGTCAAACTATCCTAGAGGATTAAACTACTCTGGATTAGAAAGCTAGCCCAGATTTATGAGGTAGTATAGGAGGAACAGGCCTGGGGCCAAGTAGGAAAGAATGCAGGTAGAGAGAGGAGCTGCTTGGGCTACAGGGAATACAGTTTCTTCTGTTATTATGTTTGGAGAGTTTTTGGTTTTTACATGTTAGTTACATAATTTGCACCTGTTTCCTCAGTCTGAATTTTCATTCTTTTTACAATGCCATTATTAGAACCAACTATTTCACTTTCATCAAATGCAATTACATTATTTTTATGCATTTTAAAATGGATAATATAGTTTAGAACTTGTTTCTATTATTTTTAATGATTTTATATCTTAAGCTTGAACATTTTTGTTTCTTGTAAAGCAGACACTGTGATGGCAGTCAATTATTTCCTCAATGATAAAAAGAGTTTACAAAAGTGGTAATCCTTACTAAAAATCATTAGCACTGTGTCTGTAGAATATCAAAGTATTTTCTCCATATTTTGTGACTTGCACACACATAGACACACAGACACAGACACAGACACACACAAAGACACAGACACACACAAAGACACAGACACACACACAGACACACACACACACACACACACACACACACACACACACACACACACACACACACACACACACACACAAATAAATTCCTGTAAAATAACCAAAGACATAAAGCAAATTTGGAAGTGTGTGAGAAAATGAAATAGGTCTCATAAGAACATTCAAAAAATCTCAAGCAAAAGAAGGTTAAAGTTCACATATATGAACTTTCATACAGCACCATACTCATGAAATTGTTACTCATGTTTTACCGACTTCATAAACTGTGGCATCAAAACAAACATTTCCTACAGTCCACAAGTTATCACTGTTGTCACTAGCTCATTCTTTGCACTATGTGTCCAATTACAGTAACACATAAAACACTAAATAACCAGTGATATGGACACATTTTCATGCATAAAATACATATGTAAATGCAAAATGGAAGGGACAGAGGGAGTCAGTCATGCCTCCCACCCATTCAATCAGCCTTAGCTGCATGAGGGGGAGTGACTATGGATAGGGACAGGGGAAGACAGAGACAGAGACCCTGGTCCTTGCCATATTGGACTGCTGGAAGCAGGTGAAGGAGCTTTGGACAGAATTTAGGGAGAAAGTTGACAAGGGTGCCCATGCATTTGTAAGTACCCCTCCCCCATCACCACCCTATACTTTGTTAGCAAGCACAATATATCCTATGGCTCTCTAAACTGTAATTTGGAGGAATATTATCTTGGTGTGTTGTGAGGATGGTGGGAAGAGGGCACTGGGAACCTGGAAGCCACCCAAACCAACCAGCAGTAAATTTAAATACAGATACCTACTAGTGAATTGTAACCCTATGAACAATCATACCTAAAGTGACAAAAAGGGAATAACTGTTAAATATACTAAAAATATCTCATGAAATGAATGCATTTTCCTTATATTTTGAATATCATGTCCTTTTTATTTTCCTCATTGGAAAATGAATGTGAGGCTAGAGAGATAGTGCTGCAGTTAAGAGCATTGGTTGCTCTTGCAGAAGACCCACTTGGGGGATAAGACCTTTACTACCTCGAGTTCCAAGAAATCTGTCACCCTTTTCTGACCTCTGTGGTCATTGCATTTATGGGCACACTTGCATTTACATGGTAATCCTTACTAATCTGCATAATAGGCTCATACACATAAAATAGAAATTACAAAATTAAATATTTTTAATGAATGTATTGATGAGCTCTCAGGGAAAAATATCTTTATCCCTTGTACTTAGACAACTATTTGCATCACTTCTTGGCCTATTTTGAATCTTTCCATATATATCTATTATAATTATACAGTGTAAATAATACTTCTTATTTGACATTCTCATTTAGTGTTGTTTAATTGGCAGTTTCCTGAGGCTGTAATCATTTTGGTTTTATTAGTGAATGATCAACTGGCAATTGGTTCAATATCTATTGCAATGATTTAGCTTCCTTTGAAAATTATATTAAATTTTTTGCCAATAAAAGGTATCAGGAATGTATTAGAAGGGGTCAACAATGAAGGGCAAGTCTGCTGAAGCTATACCATTAACAAAAATAGGCTTAGGTCATATTTCTGCATTTCATATAATACTTCTTAATCATACTTAGACCCCTCCTGTATCTTCACCTGCACCCCATAGCAGGACAACAACATTTTATGCATCCTGTAACATATGTTAAGCCCTATTGTGTCATGTTTGCATTCTTAGATGTCTCTCCATGTGAATTCATCCACTGAAGCCTGTTCAGCCTTTCTAATATTGTTCCCATAAAGATCACCTCTCCCTCACTCAGCAGCGATCAACCTTTTCAACAATTTTACACATATATGAGGTGTATTGTGATCATATTCACAATTTTGATTTATTCCCTACTACAACTGCTGATACTTCTTCATTATTAATTAGTGGTCCTCATGTTTTCATATCTTCTTTTTAAATCACATAATTTAATTATTATTGCTTGTAAAATCATGGATAGAATGTTGTTTATTGGAACCTATGCAACAAAGTTTTTTTGTAAGTGTGAGTAGGCATGCGGTCAGATATTTGGATTGCAGTTGAGAAAGAGGTTAAATAATTTACAGCAAATACATCTGTGGTTGCAATGACAAAAAGAAAGAAAAACGTTCTAAAAACTTGAGTATGGTTGGGGTGCAGTGTTAACCATAACATGATAACATAGGAAGATAGTAAGAAAAGCAAATGTATGGCTTGACTTCCCTTTTGTTATATCACTACAGAAGTCTTCAGATTGAAGCAAAGTCACTTAAAAATACTCACATACCTACTGATGGTATAATAGCTTTAGGTTGAACAGATTTCTTTATAAATTATTGAAAATTCACTCATTTATTGATTTACTCAGCAAGCTTTCGTTATCAACATCTACTGGTATTTAATGTCCTATATACTTCAGAATCATATAAGGTTATCAGAAACTACATGTATGGAGATTCAGCTAAATAATTATTAAGTTTAAGATATGCACAGAAAATTTTGAAGTCTGCTGATTCATTATAGTTTAACAGTAAAACTATTTTGTTTATTTACTTTTGCTTAAAAGGAATTTATTTTCTATCAGTTTTAGAGGTGGATTAGAATTGTCTTTTTCTGACAAACACTTAATGAAAACAGCAGTTACCTGAAGACCAGAGGACAAAATAGAAAGCAAATTGAAGATAACTGTGCTCACGAGGCTGCAGATGAGAACAAGGGCTCACTTGGATATTTAATACAAAGTCATTGATTCTTAAATTTTATTTCTTAAAAAAATTTGTCTCACTAGGTTCATTGAAGATGGAAAGAATATCTGTCTTTATATCTAATCAGAATAAATTTCAAGAGATTTAAGTTTAACATAATTTCACCATAAACTAGAAGTAATTACCTTGTAAGTGTGGGGATGTAGCCTTTTGAATATGGTTGCGGTATTAGCAATAAAAGATAATGAAACATCTGAGCTTTCCCATGGTACTAATGTTGAAGAATTAACCTTCTCAATGATGCAATAACTTCCTTGTTCCTAAGGCTGTATATCATGGGGTTGAACATGGGGGTCACAATGGTGTAGAACAGAGAGAGCAGTTTTTCAGTACCTGGAGAATGAGTGGATTTGGGTCTTAAGTAAGTAATGGCACCAGACCCATAAAACATAACCACCACCAGCAGGTGGGAAGAACATGTGGAGAAAGCTTTACCCTGTCCTTTGGCTGTTGGCAACCTCAGGATGGTGGCTATAATTCTGCCGTAAGAAGTAAGCACCAGGATGAAAGGGATGGCAGCCACCACCATAACAACTAGATAGACAGACAGCTCATGCACTGAAGTGTCCCCACAGCCCAGTTTGAGAATGGGGGGTATGTCACAGAAGAAGTGGTCTATTCTATTAGAATTGCAGAAGTGCAGAGAGAATATCTCACAGGTTTGCCCTATCTGGATTGGAATGCCACTGAGCCAGGAGCCTGCTGCCAGATGAATGCACCTTGTTGAGTTCATGACCAGAGGATAGTGCAGAGGCTTGCAGATGGCCACATAGCGGTCATAGGACATCACAGCCAGGAGGAAACTTTCATTAGTTCCCAATATGAAGAAAGAACACATTTGGGCTGCACAGGACATCATGGAAATGCTTCTATTCTGAGTCCAAATGTTGAACAGAATCCTTGGGACAGTAACTGATACATAACAGATTTCCAAAGAAGAAAAATGTGCTAGAAAAAAATACATGGGTTTCCTCAGTGCAGGGTCAAGCACAGTTACTATTATTATGAGACAATTTCCAATTACAATAATAATGTAAATGATGGTGAACAATGCAGACAGGAAGCCTTGGAGATCTGGAAGATCAGAGAATCCTAGCAGGATGAACTCTGTAACCGTGGAAATATTGTCTTCTGCCTTGCTCTCTTTATGTTTCAGATGGGGGAATGATTTGTCCAGAGTATGAGACATTTCTGGCTTCAACATGGTTTCTTTATGTATAGTCCAAGAGTGTCATGCATTCTTTGTTCCCAGATTTCCTGTAGGAATTTGTCACTGTTAATATGCATCTGTGTACATGCTTGTAGATTGTTCTAAAGGAATTATATTTTTAATATGATTGTTATTTCCAATTAGTTTAATCTCCTCATTTAAACTAGCTACATCTCAAAATATGAACTTATGTTTTATGTTAGTTTTCTTGATTTTTGTCCTTATATCTCAAATTTCTTTCTTGATAACAGTTCAAATTTATATCATATCAAATATATGATGAAGTAATTAAAATATGCCAGTGATTAGTATATTAATATTGTGTTGAGATTGTGCTCTGCTATTTTCTGGATCTTATTCAGTTTTGAGATTATGTATAATTAGGTTCTTTTACTGTTTAAAAGTAATAGCACACCATCAAATATTACAGAATAGTGTTTAACATTGTGCTTTCATTTCATTTTAAGTTCTACATCAGAACTCATATTATATTTGGATTTTACTATGACTAGTCAGAATCTGGGTTGTTTTATGTCTAAGGCTCAATTAGTAGTTTATGTAAGAAGGTACACTTTAGGGTTACACATATATTTTATGCAAGGATTATCTAGTACAAATTGCAATGTGCTTTTGAGCCACTCACCATCTCAATTCCTTCTTTCTGCTGATGTAATTTATTTCAGTATTTTGCACTGTGCATCTGTACTTTTGTATCTGAGTATATTTTAGTAGAATTATTTTTTCACTTTCTTAAATTGTGAGAGTTCTCAAAATAATTTCCATAGTTTTGTTTGGTGGATAACATATTGCTTCACTAAAGTGATTTGCTATCTTACTTTAAAATTACTAATATATTGAGTGCTGGAGATTATAAAAACTAGGTAGCATGATCTTATAGAATTAAGAATATATTGGAAATTACAGCACCATGAAGAGCCAAAGGCTGAGAAGGTAGGGTGGTGTTCATTAATGTGATCTAAGTTCCAATTCAAAGAATAAGTTCCTGTTCTGCCATTCCAAAGTAGTGACTATAATAAATTATATTCTACTTTTGGCTCAGAAGAAACAGTCTAACAATTATTTTGAGTATATTCAACATAAAAAGGATAAATGGTTGACAAGTGAATTTTATCACAATTTACTCTTAGGAAGTGGTAGAGACTTCAAACCACAGTATGGTATGCAAAATTATGTGCATTTTTGAGAATCAGGTAAATATAAAAAGAAAATATGAGAGTGAAAAAAATAGATGCTGCCACATGGGAAATGCTGCAAGTGAGCAAAATTGTCATTGGTTTGTAGGTAGTAACAAAACTATGATGTGATTTCAATAATAAATAACCTTAAGTGATCATTTTTACTACATTTTCCTATAATATTTCATTGAATTACATCCATGCAATCATTTCAGTTTAACTCAATCTAGGGATTGACTGTAGGGCAATGACTCAAACAAGAAATTACTTTGTTACTAGTAGCAAGATTACTATGTCTCTGCCTTTCTTATTAGTTATATGATTGTGATTTGTTCAGATCTGTCTTCAGATTAAACAAATGAAAGTATTTAAATATACTTAACACAATTTTTTAAGTATTAATATTTAAATGATCATGATGAAAATAAAAATGATGATGATAATGCTTAATACATATGCACACTATATAGTAAAAAATATTGTCTTTTGTTCACATGTCAACATGTAACAATTATATACATCAATTTTTGTGATCAATGTTCTATTATTTTAATCCATAAAATCATTTTTTAAAAATATTTTGGAATTTGATATCATTTTCTAATATAAATCATACAGATCCTTGTAAACATATATTGTATTTCACAAATGTAATTCATGTTCAATTATTTGGAACCAAGACATATCTTACCTTTGTTGATTTCTTTAAATTAGAGAAGGAGAAAATATGTTTTCAGTTTGATTACTCATTTTATTTGATACATGTTACATCTACCATCTAAAATGCATTCTGTTGTGAGTCATAATAATGTTCTTGAAGTATCAACTATTCTCTGCCCTGGGGATGATTGCTTTCCTACATAAACTTTTAATTGCTCTGAGATATTCCATCTGCCACTCAAGGACTTTGATACAAAGCACTGTCATTCTGTTATTTCTGTTGTTCTTCTGTATAAATTTTATCCTCTATTTTGTTGACTTATTATTATGAGCAATGATCCTTAACACATTGCAATATTTTGACAGCATATTAATTTACATAACCTAAATATTGTTTTTAGTAAAAAAATATGCAACGTTTTTAATATAGAAAGACAATTTATATTATAGAAAATTGAGATGACAGAGTTCTAAGGCTACTTGATGGTGAGACTGTAACATGAGTTTCAGCATGACACTTCCTCCTTGGTATCAACAACTTCCTGAAAGTTCTCCCCATAACTTAGTGTCCAAAGAAAAGATAAAGTAATGGACAGTGGTGAAAGTTACCGATGAGTTTTATCCGTGTTTAACTGGAAATGACATGCAGAGTTTCCATACACAATCCCTCATGCTGAATAGCTACAAGACCACAGCAAGATGGAAGACAACTAGGAAAAATAATTTCCAGCTGAATTCCATGTGATCAGGGACAACTATTCTGTGAAAGGCACCCCTCAGTTTGTCAAAACATAAGCATTGTATCCAGATGTCCATCAGTGCAAGTTCATCCACTGGAGTCTAGTCAGCCTATCTAGAGTCTTTCCCTTAAAGAGCATCAGCTCTCCCTCACCCCAAAGTAATCAGTTGCCAATAGGTCCTTTACTAAGGTTGGGTCTGTTGACCATTTCTCCAGTTCTATGCTGGGATTTTGTCTGAGTCAGCAGTATAGGGCTTGTGCATTCTGTCACCATGGATATAAGTTCATATGAGCAAAGATACACTAT
>NW_008356163.1:295722-313578 GCF_000622305.1 Nannospalax galili
GAAATTTTCCTGGTTATTCAATAAGAGAATTCATATCAGTAACCTCAACATGAGCAAATATATTCTGGAATATCTCATTTTATATATGAAAATGTATATTTAGAATATCAGAGGGTTTTTTCTGCCTTCAATGGTCTGGTTTCAACAAATAACGGATTATTATGAAATAAAATATACACATTTTAAAATGGTTATCTTTCCCATTTCATGGAAAGTTAAAGTGGATTTTGTTAATGTATAAATGGTGAGATCATGAAATTAATGATCCATCTTTTTGGATTTAAAGTAAATTGGTGTTATTTAATCACATTTATGAAAACTCAAAATTTTAACTGTGGTGATTAAAAGTAGAGTGAAGCATATGGAATTGGCAAGCTCTGTAGGAAATGTTTATTTACTTGAAATCTAAAATTGGAAAATATTAACCTTTATATAAAGCACTGGGTTGTGAACTGTTGTTCCATTGTACAATGATATCCACTAAATGCATACCAGCAAAGGGTATTAAAAAAGGCTCATATTAATCGTGTTCTATATTATATTTAAAAATATGAAAGCCAAGACTTTGTACTTATATTTGTAATGATTATCTTCTCAAGAAAATCCTATAGTTGAATGATACTTTCTGATGACATTCAATCATCTGGCAAATAAAAGACCATGATGCAGTTAATTTAATTATGATTAAGAATGTGAATGAACATTTTGATGGTTGAATTATGTGCTATGTCTTTCTTCTATACTACTTTCTACAGTGAGCACTCTTGGTAATTTCTCTATGTGTTTATGAGTCTGTCTGGGTGTGTGTGGGGGGGTATGCATGTGTGCTTCTTTGTGTATTTGTTTCTCTGTGTGTGGTATTTGGGCATGTATTTGTGTGTGTATTTTTGTATGTGTGTTTTCTTATCTTTCACATATTTTTGTGTATATATTTTCCCTCCTGTCTTTCTATAAAGATGGAAAACTCATCAAAGTATATGGATGAATGTAATTTTTAATTGAAAAATGAATTTTAGTCAATCTTAAATGCCTCTTTATTCTTAATTTGCATTATCTGTGATAATTCCAACACTAGCACACTAAGGTATTCTTATGCGATATGTTGCTAAGGCATAAGTCATCTCTATCACTTGACCTAAAAAATAACTAATTTGTATTACTTAGGGGTGTCTGAAATTTACTGCTTCTCTGATGTTTACTAGGACGCTGTTTTGTGGTCCTTGGACACCTGATTTCTTTGCTTACTCACCTGTCCCTTAGGTGATACCTATCTTCAGGGATGTGAAATTCCCTGGTTATGCTTTATGAAGTCATATCTATTATTTCTTTTCTTTATTCATTTTTTGGTAAATATAGGTAATATGTACATAGCATGATAACCACAAGAATTGCAACATTCTAGAACATTTTCATCAGCACTTTAAAACATCTTTAGCCATTAAGTCATCACTACCATACTCCCCAGCATTAAGTAACTGTTAATCTACCTTCTCTATGAATTCATTTCTGCAGAATCACAAGTTACACAACTTCTGTGCACACTATCTTATGGATACTTTAGTATATTGTAGAGTAACTTCTCATGTTTATGAGATGAAAGCAAAGAACATTCTGTAAATTGTATTAATTTTGTATCCATATGCTTGTATTCAGTGTTAGTTGTGAAATTTTTCCATGTTATGTGGAGATATGTTGTTCTTTCTATTATTGCTTAACAGTCCATCATAAAAACTTAAATAAATTGGTCTTAAGCCAATGAATTACTAAGGCCTCAAAACTTTTTAATTAATGCAACACATGTTAAAATACTGATATCAAAAAACTATAATGTATAACTTCAGTAAAAAGGTGATTCATACAGAGAATGAGAAAAGTTTTCTTTAATATGACAATCACCTATCTGTATACAATATTCTATAATGAGAGGGAATGACAAAGTTAAACAAGTGAAATATCAAGTATTTTACCTGTGTGAAACAATTGTGGTTTATTCATTGCAATTTGAGGAAATGAAACTTCCATTCTAATTAAAAAACGTCAAGAAACCATCTATTATAACTGGACATACAAATGTATAATCATTCCAAGGCACCATCCTTATATCTTAACAAAATGGAATAGTGAATAAGTCCATTCCAATCTGAGTGGCTGTGAAAGGGAATGTATAGAGTGAAAAAATTCAAAGCACACACTAGAACTAAATAGTTACCAACTCATGAATTAATGGACTGATAATATTAGAGATTTTGAAGTTTTACACTACTGTAAGTGGCCCAGTTGTAAAACATTTTGTAAATGTTTTGGGATGGACTTATTACTATTTCATTATGGGTAAGATCTAAGGTTAGTCCCTTGGGGGTGATTATGCATTTGAATGTACAGCTACAGTAGAGGTTTCTACACAGTTCTGTTAATTGGAATGGCAGTTTACTTTCTTCACACTCTTCTGAATAAACCACAACTGTTTCACATAGTTAAAATTACTTGATGTCTAAGTTGTTTAACTTTATTCATTCCCTCTTATTACAGTGTATTCTGTACATGTAGGTAATTATCATTACAGAAAGAAAACTTTATTCATTTTCTTTTTCTTTTTTTACTTATTTTCTATATGCTACCTGCTTTACTGGGGTTATAATTTTTGATTCATTCACTATAAGTAAACTTAAATAACCATATCAAAGATGTACAAGAAATTCTGAATTAGATTCACATTTCATTGAGGGGCCATATTTAAATATAGCTGACTTACAAAATTAATATTGTCTAGTAGGCAGTAATGTCACCATTATTTCAAAGCAAAATTTTATTGAGATTAAGTGTAATCCTTTCATGTGCAAATTAAATGTTATATTTTTCATTTTGCAAAGTGTTTTCAAAAGTAGGGTAGAGATCATATAGAAATAGAATTATAATTTTCAATCATGGAGAACAATCCAAAAGGGAACCATCTGGAAAAATCCTATAGTTCTAATTTAATTACCTCATTTACAGGAAAATTACTGAGCTGTAAACAATTTACACTTCAAGCACTACAGAGATTTACAGTTGCATAGAACACTTCCTTTACATTATGGAAAGGTGCACAAGCAAGCAGCAAAACACACACAAATGAGAGAGAGAGAGAGAGAGAGAGAGAGAGAGAGAGAGAGAGAGAGAGAAGTTGCTTCATGGAAAATACAAGTTATATAACAAATCTAAACCTAGAACCTTCTGTTTTTGATTCACTGAATGTTACTGTGCTTTTTTAACTGAAAACCTTACACAGCTTAGCAGTACTATTTCTTCTTATGCATAGCATTTCATAGTAGGATTTTAAATATTTGTATTCATTTTGATTTGCAAACAAAAATTTTTTATTGCATTCACAACAAAACCCTCCTTGTAATTTTTTCCAGACACATTGTTACCTCTCTACACCATGTATAACTATGTGTCCTCTTTTTTATGTTAATAATCCATCAACTCCAATTTCTGTACTTCCCAGGTATAGGACCATCCAGTGGAGCATGGCCTACTTAACACGAGTCACAAGCTTGAAAACTGAATCTCCCCAGGGCTGGAGAGATGGCTCAGCTGTTAAGAGCACTGACTGTTCTTGCAGAAGACCCGGGTTCAAGTCCCAGCACCCACATGGCAGCTAACAACTGTCTGTAACTCCAGTTCCAGGGGATCCAATAGCCTATTCTGTTCTCCATGGGTATTGAACAACACGGGTTCTCTTACATACATGCAGGCAATACACGCATACACAAAAAATAAAAATAAAATATTTAAAAAACCCTCTCTCCAGCAGGAAATGCCAACTCTTAGGTATGAGTGGGGGTTAATAAGCCACTTCTCACTCTAACAAATATGTCGATTGGCTTTATCTTGCCCAGGTCTTGTGCAAGTGTCCACAACTGCTGTGAGTTCATGAGTAAAAGGGCCCTGTCCTATCCAGAAGTCACTGCCTTGCTTATATGTCTCCAACCTAAAATGCTTTTACAATCTTTCTGTCCTTTTTCTGGCAAAATTGAAAAAAACATTGAAGCTTTTTCATATTAAAATTCCACTCCAATAATATATATCTAGACACTGTATTCTGTGCACCAGAGCTCAGCATCCAGAAAACTGATGGAGGAAAATTGAAGGTAAAGGACAGCCAGGGCCAAAATAAAATGGGGAAGAGAGATACAGAGACAGAGCACTAGATACACAGAGAGATAGAGATAGACAAAGGGAGAGAGAAGGAGAGCAAACAGCTGCATCATATATGGGGATGGAACTATACATAAATATTTAAAACAAAAATTTATTTTTAATTTTTTCTAGGGCATTTTTAACATCCTTATTCCGTAAGCTGTAAATCAGAGGGTTCAGCATGGGAATCACAAGGGTGTAAAATAGTGAAGCCATTTTATCATCATCTAGGGCATAGGAAGAACTTGGCCTGAAATACATAAAGACTATAGTTCCCTGGAAAATTGAAACTGCAGTCAGGTGGGAGGCGCAGGTGGAGAAAGCTTTAAACCTCCCCTCAGCAGAGCGGATCTTTGAGACTGATGAGATGATGTAACAGTAAGAGACAAGGACTCCTGCGATGGTGCTCAGTTCAATGGAACCAAAAATTGTGAATACGGCAAGCTCATTGACTTGTGTGTCAGAACAGGATAGGAGATAAAGTGGAGGTAAATCACAGAAGAAGTGGTTGATCTTATTAGACCCACAGAAACATAAGCGGAATGCCAGGGTGGTATGTATCAAAGCATCTGCTGTTCCCAACACGTAAACCGTAGCCATGAGCAGGGAGCACAGCCTGCTGGACATGTTTACTGAGTACAGCAAAGGGTTGCTGATGGCCTGGAAACGGTCAAAGGCCATCACTGCCAGAAGCATGCACTCGGAATCCGCAAAGGCACAGACAGTGAAGAATTGCAGAGCACAGCCCAAGAAGGAAATTGATTTACTTTTGCCAAATACGTCAGTAAGCATCTTGGGTCCAGCTGCAGTGGAGTAGCAGAGGTCACAGAAGGCGAGGTGGCTGAGGAAGAAGTACATGGGTGTGTGGAGCTGGGGCTCCATCCTGATCAAAATGATCATGCCAAGATTTGCCAGAAGAGTGATGAGATAAACCAGTAGAAACACTGTAAATAGAGCCACTTTCACCTCAGGGTTATTGGTAATTCCCAGTAAAATGAATTCATTTGCAGATGAGCAGTTTTCTATATCCATATTTCTTTTTCTTACTAAGCCTTTGAAAAAGTGATAAAGAAAATTGTATGTAGGCATTTTGCACATTGGAATAGGAACATTGTATGTGGTAGGCAGCATACAATTTGTTAATTAATCTTTAATTTTATTTTAAAATACATAGTCATATGTCACCACTGCTTTAAAACAATATTTATCTGTTTGAAAATAGTATTAAAATCAGAGAGAAGTAGAGTTGACATATTTGTCATTAGATACAGGACTTTGTTCAATTTCTTAATTTTTTCTACTGACTCCACTTTATTTCAGGAGCTACATTTGGATAAATTAAATCTCATGTGAGCCTAAACTTATGAAAACCACAGATAACAGAGAGTCTCACTATAGGATGTACAAGTTGAGCCATTCTCTTCAGTTTATTTATTGGAACTGATGAATGATTAGCATGATCATATTCCCAAAATATTTGATTATTTCAGAAGTATTTATACCAGTTAAAGAAATATAGAACACATAATTAACTAGTAGGAATGAAAATTAATATGTAGCCTTATTGATATATGCTGTTTAGATATTTGAATAGACATGAAATCACTTTTAATTACCTTTCATTTAAAAATATTTTATTTATTGTATTTTAAATTTATGTGTATGATTGTATTACCATCATGTATGTAAGTGCACTTGTGTTAGGAAATGCCCACGGAGATCAGAATAGGGTACTGAATCCCCTAGAAAAGGAGATATGAACCATTGTTAGCCACCGTGTAGATGCTGTAGATGCTGAGAATTGAACCCAGGTCCTCTGCAGGAGCATGCAGTGTTCATAACCATTAAGTCATGTCTCCAACCCCTAATTACCTTTCTACTTCAGTTTCTACTGTGATTTTCCCCAACATTCATGGACTTTTTAGCTTCCATATAAAGATCTTTCCTGACTAAAGATGTATACTGAAAAGAAACAAGATTAAAATAATTTAAGATATTTATTTACATTACAACAGATTATAAGTAGTATTTTACATTAAAATGAAATTATAAGATGATTAATTTTGTCATATATGATATTTTTCTTGTATATGTGTCTATTTTCATGTATATGCACATTACTTTTTATTAATATTTTTGCGATTTTGATATAGTACAATTAGATGGTACTTAGAGCCCCTTCCCTACGTGCATCTCCACTTATTGCCCTTGCCTTATTTAATACTTTCTCTCTTTCTTTTTCTCTCCATATATATATATATATATAAAATGTATATAAAATGTATATTTTGCAAATGCCCATAATTGTGGATCCTTCACTGGAGCCTGGTTAGTTACCAAGAATCTGTGCTTGAAAGAGGCTACCTCTGCCCCTCCCAGCGGCATGATTTACCAATGTTTCCTTAGTTTGCGTTGAGGTTTCTTACCAAATTCCACATGTCTTATGTCTATGCTGGGAACTTTTGGTATGAGCTTTCAAGGGACTTGTGTATGCTGTCACCACTGCTGTGAGTAACTGACCACTCTCTGGAAACTTAGTTTCCATATGGTCCAAACTTTCTGCCCCTTAGAATCTGCCCACTCCCTCTTCGAAAATGTTCTCTGAACCTTGAGAGGTAGAAGTTTGATATAGGTGTCCCCCCTGCATTCAGGGGACAGAACTCGGCAGCCTCTTGTTCTTTGCAATGTTGCAGGCAGTGTTCTTATAAGTATGTCTCTCTGTTGTTTAATTGCAAGTGAGAATTAGATGTGGGTGTTGGATATTTTAGGGTATTTTTAGATTAAATACATTGTGTTTTTCATAAGGTCAATTGATATACTTTTTTAACTTTTACAAAAACTTTATTGAGAATTTCATACATGTATATAAGGTGTTTTGATTAAATCCATGCCCACTCCCTCCCCTTCAACATTCCTCCCTCTGAAGCAGTCACCCTAAAATCTTTTAAGTATTAGATACAAGCTCCCAAATACTTTAGACAGTTTTGGCCTTTGGAACAGAGTATGTTGCTAACAGACCCAATGATGTTTTGACTTTTAGCCAAGAAATTGGCTACATTTCTTTGGGGTATTTTACTCTAACTGCCTAGCCAATTCCTTCCTCCTATTCTTATCATGCCATCCTCTGAAGGGGTAACCCAAATTGACAATAGGGAATAGGGACACAGACCACTCTGGATTTTTCCATGCTGAATAGGGATGCAGGGTGAGGCAATTGGTGTAGAGCTTCACTGGGTTTATCTAAAAGACTCCAAAATTGTATAACTCTTGTCTCTAAGGGGAAAAGAAAGTCCTTGAATCATGAATAGGAGATGTGAAGGAAAAGTAAAGGCAAGAGTAATTATCATTACAATTTCTAGACAGGGAACTAGAAAAATATCAGAACAGGGCAATTTTCAAATGTTCATATGAGAGTCCATTAGAGTTTCTTGACAAGGGCCTCAAAAGCATCCCCTATATTGGGATCCTCCTCATTTTTCTTTTGTCTTCCAAGGCTGGACTAGTTGGCTGGGAGGAGTGGCTGGGTACTCAGGTGAGTGTCCAGTGACTATGCTTGGCACTCATTTAATGAATGAGCACAACCGTCAACAAGCCCAATTGTGACTATGTTTAGTGATGCAGCTCAAAGTCATGATGATGGTAGTAATTTTATGCATAAGGGACTCCTGTATATCATCATCCTTTAAAAGGACCTGGAATTTAAAAGGGTTTGGTGCCAGGAGCCACATATGAGGGAGAAAACGTTTTTTGTTTTTTTTTTCTGAGTCTGTATTACTTAGTATGACAGTTTCTAGATTCATCCATTTATCGGCAAATTTTATTATTTCATCTTTTTTTACTGTTTAATTTGATATACTTTTATATTTAATATAGTAGCTCAGTCATTTTTACAGAAAACACTTTTAAGAATCATTTAAATTTGTTTACCCTTGCACAATAATGAAAGGATAAGAGGCTTTTTATGACTAGACTAATCAAATGTTACTTTATGGATAGTATTAACTAAAGCTGTATTTTCTAATTCTGAATCTATGGAGGGTGCAAATTGGGCAGAGGGTTTTAATGTGATTAAGAACTGTTGTACGAAATACACAAAATTTCAATAAAATATACATTTTAAAATTCCATTTTCATGTGCTGAACCTGGAATTAATTGAACTAAATAAGCAGACATAAAATCAGTATTTGAAATTCCCATCATCAAAGGGCTCTTTTGTTAAATCCTATGAATTCAAACCCAGACACTCAGACACCTACCTGAGGTGAATCGATCTTTGACAGCTGAGCATTAAGATGTCATTTTATTTTACTGGTGGCGTTTGAGACTTGGGTTTCTGCATTGATTTCCCTGCAGGATTTGCTGAGCTTGGTTTCCTTTCTGGTTCTGTGTGCTCCCCTGAGGACACAGCACCAACTCTATAAAGCTTGAGCTATAATTCCTAGTGAGTATTTCCAAATTACCTATGTCATGAAAAAAGAAACTTGCAAAGTAGTTTGTTTGCATGAGCTCTTATTACAAACTTTCGTCCTCCAACACCTACATCTATTAAAACTGGATCCGCAGTTAACC
The DNA here is from genome assembly GCF_000622305.1 of Nannospalax galili. Classification (NCBI taxonomy): domain Eukaryota; kingdom Metazoa; phylum Chordata; class Mammalia; order Rodentia; family Spalacidae; genus Nannospalax; species Nannospalax galili. Next base: position 304,475 of record NW_008356163.1, read on the forward strand.
ATTTCCAAATCACTTTTTAGTCCATTTTTTTATATTTTAAAAGAATGTTCCTTTAACACTTTGCTTAGAACTATTGCCACTCCCTGATGGAATTTTATTTTAACAAGAGATCTTATCCAATACTCTTCCTTTGAGAATAAATACTTTTTTTTCAGTTTTAGCATACTAATAAACTTTTACAGTTAGGCTCATTATCCAGCTTCAGAAATATTTCCATCATCTAAAAACATTGTTTTTGAACACACCACTCTTTCATAGTATGCTGTTTTATTTTACATATGCTTGTTTATTATCAATGTCATGATATTCTAATTAATGTAGTTTCATATATTTCAAAATATGTTGGTGTGATGGCTCTAGTTTTGTTCATTTCTTTAAGACTGCTTTTGCTTTTCAGCTTAAATTCACATATGACTTTTACAGTCATTTCCATAATAATTATCATTGGGGTTTTGAATGGGGTGATATTCAATCTGTATACTATTTGGTGCATCACATCATTTTAACAATATCATTTCTTCCAAAACATAAATTTATGCCTCCTTTGTCAATTTTCAACACATTTCAATATCTTTAAAAATATTTTTTCATTGGGTTTTCTATTATTTCTAAGGTTATAATATTTGGCCTTCATTCACACATTTGCTTATGCATATACTTTGATATCCAAAAATGAATTTGCTACTACTGATTTTCTCATGTTGATTTTGTGTTCTGTGTCATTATGCAATTTATTACTCTTTGCTCTTGGGTCAAGTGTTTATGATTTTTTTCATATATGAAATCATTCTTTCAGCAGATAATTACATATTATCCATTCATATTAGGATGTCATTTGTTTCTTTTTCTTATTTTATTTCAACGGAATAGGACTTCCAATGCAGTGTGGAAAAACTATGAGAATTAGAATTCTTGTCTTGTTCCTTATCTGAGAATAAAAGCTTACAAACCTCAACACTGAGCATAATGTCAGTTCTATTCTTGTCCTATGATTTACTTATTGTATTAAATAACATTTCTTCATACCAAATTTATTGAGAATTTTTATTCCAATTTGGTATCAAAATTTTCAAAAAAGTCAGCATCTGTTGGTATAGATATGATTTATCTACATTTTCTTAATATTATAAATCATACCTTTTTCAAAATGTATTTTCATTGAATTTTTATTCATTCTAATACAGTGCATGTTTGTCATATTTAGAACCCTCCCATATCTGTAAATAACCCATAGCATCCCCCAAACTGCATTTCATATATCCTGTCATAGATGTTAAAGCCTATCAAGTCAAGTTTGTGTTCCCAGATTTCCCTTAATGAGAATTCATCCACTGAAACCTGGTCAGCATATTTAATGTCAATCTCTTAAAGAAAAATAAGTCTGCTTCATGGCCTTTTTATAACAGACAGAGAGAACATTTTAGAGCTTCACAGCTACCCAAACACAGAGAATAAGAATCTGTGAGATACCCAACCCTAAGTGACACATCTACAATGCAGCTTCTACATGCAAAGTTCACAGAATATAGCAGAACAGGGGTCAAGAGCATCTCCAAAGTATCACCATTAAAGCTTCCTTATACAACAGAAAGTAGTTGACACAGGATTCCACAATTGGCCAAAATAGAGAGAAAAAGAAGACTGCAGAGTGTGTATCCTTGGGTAGAAGTCATATATTAAATCTCTGCCACTCAGGGCTCAGGGATCATTCCAGAAGAGGGAACAGAAAGATTGTAAGATTTGGGGATGGTACATGACCAAAACGAAATAGAATTTGGCTGATTTCTGGGACTTGCACATATGAACTTATAGCAATATTGACAGCATGCACAGGGCCCATAGAAGCTCAAAACAATCATACTTATTGACTAACACTATTGAAGTAATACTGCATCAGAGGGTTAAACCCTCTTTATCAGGATGAGGATTCCTAGGAGGTACTTTAATATATTTTCCCAATATATTTTATTAGGAAATAAAATATATTTTCCTAATATATTTTATTACTCTTATTTTATGTGTCTGAGTGTATTACCTGCATGTAGGTAAGTGCATCCATGTCATACAGTGCCAAGAAACTCAGAAGGGGGCGTTGGATTCCCAGGAACTAGAGTTATGGATGGTAGTTAGCTGCCACGTGGGGGTGATGAATCAAACCTGGATCCTCTGTAATAACAGCCAGTGCTCTTAAGCTGAGCCACCACTCTACTATATTTGTTAATATTTTGTTGAGGATTTTTGGAACTGTTTCAGTCAGTTATACTGGCCAGCCATTTTCTTGTAGTGTCTTTGTTGGTCCTTGGTATCAGGCTTGGTGATCTCATAAAATAAACTTTGAGTTATTTCTTCCTTTAAGCTTCTGAAAGACTTGCTAAAGATTGGGAGTAGTTCCCAACATACCACAGCATGAAGTTGTGTCATCCGGGGGATGTTTCTAGTAAGAATTTTTCCAGGACTGCTTTAATACTCTCACTCATTATTGGATGGACATGATTTCCAGTTGCTTGTTCTTGGCAGTATATGTTTCTGTTCATTTATCCATTAATTTATCAGGTCAATATTTACATTTTAATTGCTCACCTTAGGCTCTTTCTTGTGTATTTTTTTCTCTTTTTGAGACAAGGTCTCCTTGTAGCCTCAGTAGGCCTGGAACTTACCAAGTAGACTAGGCTGGCCTTGATTTCACAGAGATTTGCCTGACTCTGCTTCCATCCCAAGTGCTGGGATTAAAGGTGTGCAGCATCATGTCCAGATCACAGAAGTCTCCTAAAATGTTATGTAATTTTATAGTGTTAATTGTAATGTTTTCTGTTTATATGTGTTGCCATTAAACAAGCATTGTTTTTATTTAGTTGAGTAAAAGGATTGTAAATAAATTTTTCCATCACTTTTTCATAGATTTTCTCTCATATTCAAAAAATATGCCAGCATGTATCCCATTTATTTTTCTATCCTCACTGTTCATTCTCACTATGTTGAGATTTTACTCTGTTAGCTCTTGTTTCTTGATTTGTTTATTTGAGAGCATTGTCTAATGATGCTCCAGGTATATATTGTACATTTCTCTCATATAGTGGATTTTGCTATATCGAATAGATTCTGTATGTTTTGTGTCCTGTTTTGTTTGTTTCAAAATAGATTTTTAGCCTTTAATTTTGTACAGACATAATATTAAATCCCCCAAATTTGTTAATTACCTGTCATATTTCTTATAAATAAATTCTATATTCATACTAAGGTAGAAATATATACATGATTTGATTATGACTTTTTCACCAAATGTATTAAGACTTGTTTTGTCATCTAACATGTGATGCATTCTGGAGAAGGTTCATTAAGCTCTTTAAAAGAATGTGTATTAGATCATTAGTGGATGGTTCTCCACTAATATTTGTGAGAAATATCTCGTTTAAAGTCAACTGCTTCCTTCTTGACTTTCTGTCTGTATGGTTAACGTATTATTGAAAGGCAAGCACTAATATGAAACTCCTCTACCTTTATTTTGTGGCGGTCTAATATTTCCCTTCAGATCACTTAGTATTCATGTTTTGTGTATAGGGTCCATATGTTCATATATAAGTACAATACCATTCATCCCCTTGGTATAGAGCTTTTTCCACTCAACTTGAGTGTCACAATGTTTCTAACACACACACACACACACACACACACACACACACATATATATATATATTTTTATGTGTATGAATGTATTATCTGCATGTGTGCAAGTGCACCCTTGTTGTGCAACACACGCGGGGGTCAGAAGTAGGCATGAGATTCCCCTGTAACTGGAGACAGTTGATAACCAACGTGTGGGTGCTGGGAATAGAACTCAGATCCTCTGCAAGAGCAACCAGTGTTCTTAATGACTGAGCCATCTCTCTAGCCCCTGAAATGGTTTTAATTAAATAAGCAAATTTAACTACTCAGTTGACATGTGTTTTCATAATTACTTTTTAAAAAACAACCAGGGGAATTATTTTTATCAGACTTATATCAGAAAAGGATTCCTATATTAAGTTTTCCTAGTGCCACTAGTGACAGACAGTACCACACATTTTATTTGAAAACAGAAACAACATTTTATTGTATGCTGTGTACAATATTTTTTGCCTAAAAAGTCAATGACAAGTAGTGACATGTAGTTTTAGATCTTCAAAATGTTGAAATATGTATAGTAGGATTCTTCTAGCATCTACCATACCTCATCCAATGTGTGCATATATTGTAATTATCCTTACTGTAATGCAACAGAAAAATCATACTATAGTGAATACTTTAAGGAGTTTCTTTTTGTAGGAATTATACTACTCTTTTTATAATACAATGGTTTTGGTTACATGAAATATATGTTTTAAGTTATGTGAATTTCACCTTAATTTTTGCATATATTAGATTTAAAACAGTGGCAAATTTAAGTCAAGTATTAATCTAGGGGTAGGAATGCTGAGGACATAGGCCATTCATATGTATGTCTATGATAGATCCTTCCACATCATTTTAGAGAACAGGACACTGATTCCTTTATATCTCATCAATGTATATGAACCATTGTTGTTTTCCATTTTCTACTCAATCTCTGAATGTTTTAACTTTAATCATTTTCTCAGGGAAACAATACTATACTGAGACTTAAACAAATAATTAGTGGAACATTATAAGGTTGGAATCCACATCTGAAAATTAGGAAAATATAAGAGGTCAGATACAATGCTTGGGCTTACTATATGTGGTCTAACCTAATTCATATTATCTATATGATGTCATTTTCATCACTAATTCAGGTCAATAGCCTAAAAGTATAGTTTAATTCTTTTATATGTGTATCAAGGAAATATGTTTTAAAAAATCAAGTGAGGAGGGTTTGGCATAGTAATAGATTCCTAGAACAGTTGATACTATTCAGAAGCAGAAAACCAAAACAAAACAAAACAAAACTGCTGGAAAAGAACATAGAAATAATCTAGGCTAATCTCTTCTTTGCAGAGGTTAGGTGACTTTTTGAAAGGAAAATTCATCTTACAAGTGCGATGGTAATATTCAGTGGTATTAAGTACATCCTCCATAATGTATCAAGGGGGAAAGAGGGAGATCATGATACATTAAACATTGCTGCACATTTCTATGCACACATGTGTTTCCCTTGGAGAGTTATCCTTACTGCTTTATTTTGCATTAGGCACATGCACAGCCCAACCACACTAGAGCATCTGACTGTGCTCCTCCCTACACAGTTATCCAAAAGTACGTGTGCTGTACTAGTCTTCTATTTAGGAATTCTTATAGCAAGGACCAAAAGTGGAAATTTAAACTGACCATACACTTATTCCCCTATATAATTGAAAACATCATGCTTGGATGGATGAGAAGGATGTGATTTAGAGGAGCTAATCGAAAAAAAAAAGGACCAAGAAATACTTAATTAGGTTAGATATGAAAACTAAAATACTTTTGATGTTGTACTAAATGTTTCAATGAATCTCTAGATACATGCATGGTGCAGTGTTATATGCCTATAATCCCAGCATTCGGGAGGCAAAGACAAGCAAATCTCTGCTAGATCAAGGCCAGCCTGATCCAATTTTAGGCCACCTGAGGCTACAGGGAAATCCACTCTCCAAAAGACAAAAACAAAAAGTCCAATATACATGATGTGCTCCAAAAATATATTTCAGGAGTAAGGATATCAGCATATAAAGGCAGTTGAGGAACATGCCCGATGGCCTGACTTCAATTCCCAGAGCATTCATAAAAATATAAAGAGAGAACTATTTACTCCACAAAAGTTGTCCATGGGATGGAGGGATGGCACTGCTGTTCAGAGCACTGGCTGATCCTGTAGAAGACTTGGTTTCAAGTCCCAGCACTCATGTGGCAGCCAACAACCATCCTAATTCCAGTTCCAGGGGATCATACCCCATCTTCTGAGTTCTACAGGCATTGTACAGCATGGGTGCTATTACATACTTGCAAGCAGTACACTAATATACATGAGAAAAACAAAAGATAACAGTAGTTTTCTTCTGGTCTACAAATATACTCTGAGACACAAGAAGACCCCCTTAGGGCACACGGAAACAGTGATCATGAATTAAAAATAAAACCTTTTGAATAATCTAAAAACATTCCCCCAAATTTTATATTTTGATTTATAAATTCAGAGAGGAAATCAGGAAATAAAGGCAAGTTAACTGTGATTCACAACGAGTTGGAGCTTCACAGTTTGTTCAATGACATTCTGAGCTACAGCACAGATGCTGTTTAAAATGACAATTATGGAACCATAAGTCCATGGTTAACAAAATCTATCAATTCTATTTGCAAGTTTCCAGTTTTGAACTTTGAATGCTCTTTCCTTTATTCCATGTTCTTTAGGTCTGTTAACAGGAGCCAACACTAAATTAAGCTACTCTTCAGATTCTGTAACACTCCTGCTGTGTTGGAAGGAGAAAGGCCATCAAGAGGACATGTTTACAAACTGAACTCTGCTCAACTCATTAATAATCCATTGAACTGACACATTTAACATGCTTCAGTATTTCTGCTATGCTTATATTCAAGTTAATGATCCCAACAGTATGAATTAAAGAAAACATAGTACTGGGGGTAAGCTTTAAAGTCTTTCAAGAAAATTAGAATTCTCCATTGGAATCAACCACTATTATACCTTTCTCCCACCACATCAACCTATCAATACTCCTTGAAAGGCTTTTCAGTCCCTGGCAATTTATTTCATTCCAAAAATATTTTCACACAGATGGTCTTTAAGTATAGGTATAAAACTAGTGGCATGTTTTGGGTTATAGTTTCTATCATTTACAGGTAATTTAGATTGTTTTTGAGTATTCTACCCTCTTTTGAATAAATGGCCATGTCCATGTCCATATTTTATCCACAAACTGATTTCATGTTCAATAATAAGAAAATGGTTGCTGAAAAGAGATACAATAAACAAGTATTCAGATACACAAATGAATGCTCTTTATTTCCTAAGCAGTTGATATGTTTTTCCCTATGGATTATTTCTCTTGGCATTCATAGTATTTTATATAGATCCTTAAAACATATTAGATATATTGTATTTAAAGCACCTCATAGTAAGTTATTATTGTTTTACTGTGTTTATATTAACACTAAGGTTTTCTAACTTCATTAGTTTATTATTTACCTGTTTCTCCATGTTTTTTGTTTTGAACAAACACAATGTATGCTTTTTAAATATCAGAGATTGAACACTCAATCCTTAAAAAGACACCCACAATCTCATATTGGCAGAAAACATTTCACAGTGATAGTGAAATGATGCTTTTAGAAGATATTTGTCTGGAATCGACAAGATGAGGCATTTACATGAATAGTGAAAGGAGAAAAACAGAAAGAAATCATGAATGAAATGGTGAGGTGTTCACAGCTAACAGCTACAGTACAGTATACTTTTTATAAAGGTTGTTTAATTGGTCTTTTATGATGATGAACATTTTACTTCTAAAATAATATGCGTTTTCTACCCCTTTGCTTTTTCGGACCTTCTAACTAAAACCCTTTCCTTTTCCCAATATACCTACTTACTTAACATTGAATGTCTGCTTTCAAGGAAATATTTTTGATATACAATGAATATTTCAATATTTACTTCTGGATTTAATTTTTCTAACCGTCCCAATTCCCAGAAATATGAAGATTTAATATACTTTTAAAAAATTCTTAGAAAATTCAAATTTGTTACTTCCACTACATTCTAGGATTTGCTGTTACAGAAATGACTAGATGCACCATGGAAACACTTTGCTTAAAGGCATGAAATGCCTTAGTAAAAACATTACCATTTTAGTATAATTGAAATAATGACTGAGAGAAAGAATAACCTGATTAAAATCTGTCAAAATTTAAAAGGTCAGGAAATTTTTTATGTAGAAATCATATTATACTTAAATTCTAGTCCTAATGGAACACAGCAATACAGGAAACAATTCTCCTATGATTATGCTTTGTAATGAATATTCATTTCAGGAAAGAAAAATTAGATTAAATTCTGTTTTTCTTATACATAGTTTTAGGAAAACAAAGATCACTATATATGAATGGGAAAAGTGGGGATTTATACTATGGATTCAAGAGCACCTTTTAGTTTTCATTCTCTGCAGGGCATCTTTCACATCCTTGTTCCTCAGGCTGTAAATCAGAGGATTCAGCATGGGAATCACAAGAGTATAAAACAAAGAGCTCATTTTGTCTTGATCTAGGGAATAAGAAGAACTTGGCCGGAAATACATGAAGAGTACAGTTCCCTGGAAAATTGCAACCGCAGTTAAGTGAGAGGCACAGGTGGAGAAGGCTTTGAATCTCCCCTCAGCAGAGCGAATCTTTAGGACCGATAAGATGATGTAACAATAGGAAACAAAGACTCCTGAGATGGTGCTTAGTTCAATAAACCCAAAAATGGTAAATATTGCCAACTCATTTACCTGCGTGTCTGAGCAAGACAGTATTAAGATGGGAGGGATATCACAAAAGAAATGATCGATCTCATTAGACCGACAGAAGCATAAGTGGAACGTTAATGTCGTGTGGATCAGAGAATCTGCCACGCCTGCTAGGTAAACTCCAGCCATGAGCAGGGTGCACAGCTGGCTGGACATGTTTGCTGTATAGAGCAGCGGGTTGCTGATGGCCTGGTACCTATCAAAGGCCATCACTGCCAGCAGAATGCACTCAGAATCCACAAATGTACAGGAAATGAAGAATTGCAGAGCGCAGCCAAAGAAAGGAATTGACTTGTCCTTGCCAAATATATCAGCCAGCATCTTGGGTCCAACTGCCGTGGAATAGCAGAGATCGCAGAAGGAGAGGTTACTGAGGAAGAAGTACATGGGTGTGTGGAGCTGGGGATCGGCTCGAATTAGAGCAATCATTCCAACATTTCCCACAAGATTAATGACGTAGACAAGAAGAAACATGGTAAATAGAACCACTTTCATATCAGAGTTGTTGGAAATTCCAAGTAATATGAATTCTGTCAATGAGGAACAATTGTCCTTGTCCATCTTTTGTCTTGTCCAAATTTTGCAGAAATTGTTCAAGGTAATGGAAAATATATATAT
>NW_008356163.1:313664-317869 GCF_000622305.1 Nannospalax galili
TTATTATTCTAAGAATATTACCCAGTCATATGCAACTTAAAAAAATTATGTTTGAAATTTTTTTTTCTTTTTCTTTTTGTGTTTTGGTGGTTTTTTTGGGGGGGGGTCTTTTTGAGACAGGGTCTCCCTGTAGCCCCAGCTGTCCTGGAACTCACTATGTAGACAAGGCTGGCCTTGAACTCACAGCGATCCGCCTGCCTCTGCCTCTCGAGTACTGGGATGAAACTTTTATTCTTTCATTTTTTTCAGAATTTAATACACTAGTACTGTATTTATACTATTTCCATCCCTCCCTATCCCCAAACTCATTTCACATTTTTTAAATTTTTACAAAAACTTTCTAATTTCACATTTTACAGACACATACACACACAGAGAGAAAGAGAGAGAAAATTAAAATAATTTTTAATTAATAACTCCATTTAGTCTAGTAATTGTTATCTAATTTCTAGGCTCTTCATGAAGCATGTTGCTTTCTATAATTCTCTATGTTCTGTGAGACATAATTCCTTGTCATGGGGTATTTTGAATAAAAGACACATTTGACATGCAGAATTAAGGCATGCCGACGTTACATACACAGTGAAGTAGAAATATTTCCCCTGCTTCAGAAAATTGACATTGACACAGAAAGGATCACAGTATCTTCTCAATTAATTATGATTGTTCCAAAATGAATTTTCTATTAGTCACAAAAGATATAGCAGTGGTAGGCCTCTAAGTTATATAACTATTCTACATTTTTCTCTACTATATTACAAGGGATAATGGTATTTCCTTTAGAAATCTTTATGATTTACACAAAGTGCTCATTACTTGCTTGTAGCAGTTTGGGAGTTTCCTAATCAGAGATGAGCCTTTGCTATAAAAAAACAAAAACAAACAAACAAACAAATCCCTAACAACATAAAGCATTTATAACACATATTCGCTTTAAGGTGGATTTTAAAGTCATCTTGTATAGTAAGAATTGGAAATTGACAAGCACCCAGAGGCTTGAGTCCTGCATATCCATCAGCTGTGTATCTCACACAGAGGAGACAACCAAGCCCTGCCTTCTCTGAGAGCCAGAAATATAAAGCAGCAAGGAAAGAATGGACTAACCTAAAACTTTTTGCTCCACTGCCCACTGGGAGGCTCCAGTGGGTCTCTGGCATGTAACAGTGACGCCCATGGAATTTTCTCTTACAGATAAAGCAAAGGGACTCATTCAGAAGTAGCCACTATAATTGAGAACATTTTTTTTTTTCTGGATAAAAAGGAGAATGATGGTCTGAGGCCCACAGTTACTGAGTCTGTCTGGGGCAAAAGTCAGGTCCAAAGTGTTGCCAGAACCCTGAAACTGTTACATCTGTACTTTAAGTATTTGTGCATTAAGTATCATTTTGTGCTGCAAAAAAACTGGAAAGGAGATGATGGATATTAATTTTAACACATCTAGGACTCCATGGTTTCTCTCTCTCTCTCTCTCTCTCTCTCTCTCTCTCTCTCTCTCTCTCTCTCTCTCTTTCTCTCTCTCATCTCTCTCTCTCTCTTTTTCGCCTTTTAAGACAGGGTCTCCCTGTAGCCACAGCTGACTTGGATCTCGCTATGTAGACCAAGCCTCTCCTCTCCTCTCCCTTTCTTCATCTCTGTGCATACATTTTGTGTGTGATGTCATAGGATATATGTCTGTGGCCTTCTAGATATGTGGCAATTGAAATGTGGGTGAAAGATATTTTTGCAATTTTTCTAGACCTAACCAATTTTGGCATGTGGCTCACATGGAGCTGTTTGACTATGCTGCTCACTCCTATGACATAAAAATTATGTTAAGTTCATGCCTCTGCTTGCACAGTTGTAAAAGGTACACAGGAGTTGACAGGTATTCAAATTAAAATAAAATAAAATATTCTATGAACTCCACTAAGTCTGTCAGATTCTTTAGATCATCCTCAAAAAGAACAAAGAAATCCACTTTAACCATTAAATATGAGAACATGGTAAACTAAGTAATAAAGGGAAGCAAAACATGACTCAATTACAAATGCTTTCTTCTTCCATGAACGCAGTTTTCTCAGGGTTGCTCTTCTCTTCTGTGTTTAGATCCGGAGAGTTCAGTACATACCTGGGGTGAGCAGGTCTCTGCCAGCTGAGCAAAAGGCAAGAAGCATTTTATTTTGCCAGGTGGCATTTGGGACTTCCGAGTCAGAAGACATTTCCCTCAGGCTTTGGTGTGATTCCCTGTATTTCTAGGTTTAGGTTCTCTAGCAAGTCCAGCCTTAATTCTTTATTATGATAATAAAATTGACCTGTATCAGGGGAAAACTATTATTTAAAAACTGTAAAATGTATTCTAAGATTTATTTCTTCCATCAAAGCAGAAATTTTATTAAACTCAAGTAGCCACTTTATGTCTATACTTTATTTATTTAAAACTTCTCAGCTCAGGAAAATTTCACTGTGTGATAGAATTAATTTGTTTTCAGTGCTGCATATAGTATTCACTCTGTTAAAGCAAATACCTCTTTAGTATTCAGTATATTCAAAATGTTGTGCAGTCACTAATACTATGTAAGTTTAGAACAATTTTTATCACCTAAGAAATCTGTATTTACTTTTTTTGCTTGCTTGTTTGTAAACAGGGTCAGCCTGTATCCTTAGTGGGTCTGGAACTTGGTATGTAGAACAGTCAGGCCTCAGTCTCAGAGAGATTTGCCTGCCTCTGCCTCCAATTTGCTGTGATGAAGTGCATATGCAACCACGGTCAGATTACTAAGAGCCATATTTCCTTTCCCCATATGGAAATCTCAAAATATCTGTGTTATTAAGCTATGTTTTTGCTTATTCATGACAGAACATCCAAACAGAACTATCCAACATGTAGACATTCAGGACAGACTTCCTACATTTACCTTAAATTTTTCAAAATTAACTCAAGTTTTCATGCATTAGTTTATTCTGCATGTAATGGCTAAAGTGAATGCATATGCATAAACATACAAATATACGCGGATGCACATATACATTTAATCTATTTACTAGTTGGTGAGCATTCAGTGTATTTTCATTTTCTGCCTATTACAATATGTGCTGTTGTGTTCTTGAACACCAATGCAAGTGTTAAAGTCACTTTCTTTGCTCAGCATTGCCATATTCTCCCTCTCTCTTTCTACCTCTCCACCCCAGGTTTTATGCAAGTGTGTGTGTGTGTGTGTGTGTGTGTGTGTGTATGGTGTAAATTGTTGTAATATATGTGTGTGATGTGTGCTTTTGCGGCACATGGATGGGGGTGCACAGACCCATGCATGTGCATATGGGAGGCCAGAGAAGGATATCAGGTGTAGTCCTCTGTAGCTTCCTTTCTTATTCTTTGAGGCAGGGTCTCTCACCATTCCAGGCTCAGCTGGCTGACAGCAAGTTTTCTCTGTCCTCAAATGCTGTGTTTCAGGGACCACGTAGTAAAACTTGGCTCTTCGCATGAGTGCTGGACATTAAACATCAGGTTCTCCTGCTTATAGAGCAAGCCTTCTTGCCAGTGATCCATCTCCTCATGCCCAGCTTTCTCACATTTTTATCTCTTAACAAAATGGCACCCACCAGGTTGTTTTCAATGATGGTATCACTTTCTACACACATAGCACATTCTTTCCTTTCTTTTTTTTCCAGTTAATTGTTTATTTAATAACCACATACTTAGAAGAAGCATTTCATTACAACAGCATTGACATATTCAGTAACAATTTTCTGAGCTAAGATGAACCTTTTTCAAAATTGGCTGTAAATTTTTAGTTTTAAAGTTGAATTGTAACAGTTATATAATATTGCACTCAGTATAAACCCTATAAGACATAAAATTGATTGAGGTTTTAACCTTTAAAAAAGATCTCCATTTCATTATTAAATACACAGTTTCATACAGAAAAATTCATTTTCAATGCAATTGACATTAAGATGTTTGCACATGCATTTCTAATCTCTATATATCTGATTATTGCAAGTGACAGTCGGGTACTTTCTGAGTTTCTTGGCATCTGAGCATGGATATAAAGTCATCAGATAGATTTCAATGCTAATTTTTTTCACATCTATTAATTATTATTATTTTTTAATCATTATTTTTAAAATGTTTAATAACTACATGATTAGAAAAAGCATTTCACTACAGATTTAACATATTCAGTAACACACTCCAGAGCAAGAGTACATCTCTTTCACAAGTGGGT
>NW_008356163.1:317898-326773 GCF_000622305.1 Nannospalax galili
TGAGTTAATACAGTTATACAATATTGAACTCAGTATAAGCCCAATTTTATATCAGACATAAAATTGAATGAGTTTTTTAACCTTTAAAAAGATCTCCATTTCATTTTAGAATATATTGTTCCTTGCAAAAAGATTGATTGTTTTTGCTACTAACACTGAGATGTTGGCACATACATCTCTAATCTGTATTCATCTGATCATTACTAGTCATAATTGGTTGCACTTGGACCCTTGGCGCTAGTGTATGTCTATAAAGTCATTGGGTGGATTTCAATGGTAATGTTTATCACCTCTACTAATTATCATGATGTAAATTTCCATGCTTCCTCATCAAATATAATACATTTTTTAAAAATTTGTTGAATTGTTTTTGTGTATGTATATCACACAGAACATCCCAAACCATCTTACTTGACTATACACCCACTTCCCATTTGGTACCCTCCCATAGCCTCCCTCCACCCACTAGAGCCCTTATATTCTGATATCCCTGCTACTGTCTGCTGTGTTGTTGGCACCCAGACAATCCCCACTACATCCCTTTCTGGTGAACCTAGTCAGCATATCTAGAGGTCTTTGTTTTAAGAGGGTCAGCTGTTCCTCTTCTAGCAGCAATCAGTTGTCAAGACTCCTTTAGATAAGATAAGGGTCTGCTGTTCATTTTCCCAGTTCTATGCTGGGTTACTCTTTGGGGGGTCCCTTTGTTTACCCTGGCCAACAACTCAAAAGAAGGTATCCCCTATCTGGGATTGTTGTTTGTTATACAGCCTTTAGCTATGCATATGGACATTTAAGAAATTAAATTGACCCCTTTAATCTTTGGTTATACTTTCCTTTTGGATGTTTAAGGCCATGCAGTTGACCATGATAAACCAATTTATTTTTACTCTTAAGGTCCTTTGAGGACCTGTTCCTTAAGGGTCACAAGAAGGAGCCCCTGGCTCCTTTGTTTTACCACTTCTGCCTATGTGAAAATAACTCAAAGGTCCTGCTCGACCATGGTTGGCTTCACTTGGAAGCATGGAGGATGTGATACCTCTCTGTTGACACTCCTATTTGTAGACTCAACACTGGTTCAAGTCCATCTGGTGGGGTCTCCTCGGCCTCCTTGATCAAGAGAACAGGTGACCCACCACAGTTACAGAACATTTTGAGATGTGCTCATAGTCCCCTGAAACTAGTTGATCTAGGAGGGCAAGGAGCAAAAACTGTCCTTTATGTCCCTCTGACCAAATTATTACAGGCCTCAAAGTATGTCTGTTACACATCCAAGAAGGTTAGTTCCACCAGTCTGGTACTTTTAATAACTGTGTGCCATGTAGATAAATCTTGGGCAAAGACCAGTTGCTCTCAGATAAACCTTACCTATATATATTTAAACCTTACCTAGACATATATTTCTTGATCTGCTGTGTACAATTTGTCAGTAGGTTGTAGGAGTAACATGGTTCTCTCTGGTAGGCATTATTTATCTCTCGCATTGTCTCACCCCTCCACCATAGTTTTGCCACTTAAGGTGCCCCTATTTCCCCCCTTTTCTCTTAATAATACCCTTCTCCTATGGTCCTACCTCTCTTGAGATCATTCTTTCCCCTTATCCCCTAGGTTCCTGTGGCCACCTATGACATTGGGACTGCCTCATACCTGTCCTCCTCCCTTGCCCAAGCCCTTGTAGTTGCAACCCAACTCAACTCATAATGTTTTAAATGTGGAGAAACCAGACACTGGAAAGAAAATTGCCCAAAAAATGGTTCAGCTGCCACTCGACCCCCTACAACCCTCTGTCCTCGCTGTAAAAGGGGCTTTCACTGGAAAAGAGATTGTAAATCTAAATATGACAGAGATGGCAAACTTTTGCCACCTTTAAACTCTTTCCGGGGCAACCCTCAGCCCCACTAAAAATAGGGAAGCACAAACATTATGGGTAACCAGTATTACTGAAAATACCCATCCAAAATTAACCATAAAAATAGACAATAAACCTTTCAAATGCCTCCTTGATACCTGGGCTGATAAAACCATCTTAAGGCACTCTGAATCTCCCCCACACTGGGAGTTAATACCAGGACCTCAACTGATGGAAGTAGGAGGCCCCTCCCAAGCATTCATCACTAAAAACTTCTACATGTGAGGATCCTGATGGAGAGTTCGGCACAATAAGACCCCTGATTGCAGATATAGCCACAAATCTCATAGGACGAGATATCCTGGAAGACCTCAATGTAGTTCTTGCCGGTGGATCTGAAGGAGAATGCCTTCAAATAGGTGATCACATGAGGTTCCTAAAACAAAAGAACCCCCTATCCTAATGGCCACTGTTGATTATCCAGACTCCCTGCCTCGACTGGATCACCAAAGAACCAGTCTGGTTGGAACAGTGGCCATTACCCAGGGAGAAATTACTCATTTTACAACAACTTGTAAAAGAACAGTTACAGCTGTGTCACATTAAGCCCTCTCAGAGCACATGGAACACCCGGTCTTTGTAATAAAGAAAAAGACAGGGGCATGGCAACTGCTACAAGACCTCAGAGCCATAAACAAAACAATGAAAATATGGGGATTGCCCCAAAGAGGCCTGCCCATGATCTCTGCAATCCCTTTTAGTACTCCCCTGTTAGTCCTAGATATAAAAGACTGCTTCTTCTCCATCCATTTACACAATAATGATTGCCAACATTTTGCCCTCTCAGTTCCAAAAATTAACAATCCTGGGCCAGCTGATTGATATGAATGGTGAGTTCTTCCACAGGGTATGGCAAATAGCCCTACAATCTGCCAGGAGGCCCTTGCAAATGCACCGGCACCCCTTTTGAAAAAGGGCCTACATGTTTATCATTGCATGGATGACCTCTTGGTCTGGCAAGATGAGGATTCCTCTCTAGATGTCCTGAGAGATGCTATGATAAACATGCTAGAGACAAGAGGTTTTATGATAGTCACAAAAAAGATACAATCAGTTCCCCCCATTACCTTCCCGGGGAATGAAATAACACCCACTACTGTTAGGCCCCTTAAACCTATCCTGGATACCCCACATCCCCTTAGCCTTAATTCCCTTCAGAACTTTTTAGGCAACATTAATTGGCTAAGGCCCTGGCTTCCAATCCCCACAAGTCAAGTACAACCACTCTTTGATCTCCCTCCAGACGGTATCTAAACTCAGATGCCAGAAAGGCTCTCCAAATAATTAACCACTACTTCCAAAAGGCATTGGGCACCAGCTTTGGGGTCTCTCCCTCCCCTCCTGGGTCATTGGCCACCAAGTCACAAGAACAAAGGGAGCAGAAGCAAGGAATGGGGTCAGGATGGCCAGTGAGCACTGATGGAAGAAAGCCCTTCTGGGAAGGCAGATTCAGTGACACAGCTCCAGACTCAGTGATACAGCTCCATACTCAGTGAAACAGCTCCAGACTCAGTGAAACAGCCCTGTTTATTCAATGGGGGTTAGGGAAAATATAGTGTGGAGGCAGCAGCCAAAGCTTCAGCTGATAAGTGCTCATAGTATGCTTTATTTACCTGTAATAGAGGAATCCTATCATTTGGCTATGAAGCAATGCCTAACTATCATATAGAAAAAACCTAAGGGTAGTTTTTCCTCCAGGTAACTGTGCCAAAGGTCATGGTCCAAATAAGGTCAGGCATTTGTGCTTGGCGGCACTTTCCATGTAAGTCAGGCAGAGAGCAGGAGGCCCCGCTGAGAAAGGGAATCCTTCCGTATAGCGCCTAGACCCTTAGAGATATCAGGACATGGAGGACTACAACCCTAGCAGCAGGGTCCCCCAACAGGTTCCTTGTATACCCTCCCTCCCCCCTCCCTTAAACTAACCCAATTTTTGACTCTATTTCCCTTATTAAGGCCTGTTTCCTATTGCTCTTCCCTTTCAGGTTCTTTCTTTTCCTTTACCTCCCTGTTTCCTTTCCATTATCCTGGTTTCTGTAGTGATGTCTGGACACATACTCACTTATCAGGGTTTGTTTCTAGGATCCACATATGAAGGAAAACATATGTCGATTTTTTTCAGAGTCTGTGTTACTTTAGTTAGTATAACAGTTTCTAGTTCGATCCATTTACCTACAAATTTCATGATTTCATCTTTCTTTATTGCTGAGTAAAACTCCATTGTATAAATGAACAACATTTTCATTATCCACTCATCAACTGAGGAACACTTAGGTAGTTTCCGTCTCTTAGCTTTTATGAAAAGAGCAGCAACAAACATGGATGTACAAGTGTCTCTGCAATAGGATGAGTTCTTTGCCAAGGAGTGGTATAACAGGGTCAAATGGTAGGTTCATTTGTGGTTTTTTAAAGAGTTTTCCACACTGTTTTCCATAGGAGTTGAACAAGCTCACAACCCCACCATCAGTGGATGAATGTTCCCCTTTCCCTACCTCCTCTCCAACATTTGGTATCATTTGTTTTCTTGACCTTAGCTAGTCTGACTGGGGTAAGATGAAATATTAAAGTGGTTATAATTTGCATTTCCCTAATTATTAGTGATGTTGAACATTTTTTAAGATGTTTCATAGCCATCTTTACTTCTTCTTTTGAGAACTCTCTTTTCAACTCCTTAGCCCATCTTTTAATTGGGTTGCTTCTTGTCTTAAGTTTCTGTTTTTTGAATTTTTTATATATTCTGGATATCAAACCGCTATTGGATGGGTTACTGGTAAAGATTTTCTCCCATTCTGTGGGTTTTCTGATCACTTCTCTGGTTGCCTCCTTTGATGTACAAATGAGGTCCCATTTGTTAATTCTTGCCCTTGTTTCCTGAGCAATTGATGTCCCATTTATAAAATCCTTTCCTAGACCTATATCTTGTAGGTTTTGTCCTATATTTTCTTCTAACAGTTTCAGAGTTTCACGCTTTACATTGCGGTCTTTGATCTGTTTGGAATTGACTTTTGTGCAGGGTGAAAGATAGGTGTTTAGTTTCATTCTTCTACAAGTGCAGATCCAGTTTTGCCAGCACCATTTGCTGAACGTGCTGTCTTTCTTTCAGTGAATATTCTTGGCCCCTTTGTCAAATATCAGGTGGCTGAAATCATATTTACTCATATTTGGGTCTTCAATTTTGTTCCATTGATCAATGGGTCTAATTTTGTGCCAGTATCATGTTGTTTTTATGACTATAGCACTGTAAAATGCTTAAAATCTGGCATAGCAATTCCCCCCTGCATTACTCTTAGTGCTTAGGGTTGTTTTGGCTGTTCAAGGTCTTTTGTGCTTCCATTTGAATCTTAGGATGTTTTTTTCCAATTCTGTGAAAAATGTCATGGGGATTTTGACTGGCATTGCATTGAATTTATAAATGACTTTTGGTATGATGGTCATGTTCACAATATTAATTCTTCCAATCCATGAGCATGGGAGGTCCTCCATCTCCTGATGTCTTCCTCAATCTCTTTGTTTAATGATTTAAAATTTTCATTGTAGAGCTCTTTAATGTATTTGGTCAGGTTTATTCCGAGATATTTTATTTTTTTGCAGCTATTGTGAAGGGGATTGTTTCCATTTGCTCTTTCTCTGATTGTGGGTTATTGGTAAACAGAAAGGCTACAGACCTTTGTAGGTTAATTTTGTAACCTACCACTTACTGACCTTGTTAATAGTTTCTAGGATTTTTCTGGTGGAATTTTTGGCATGTCTTAGATATAATATCATATCATCTGCAAAAGGGATAATTTGATCTCTTCTTTTCCATTCTGTGCCTCCCTTTCCTGTCCCCATACTCTTGTTTCCAAGGAACAAATAAGGTACCTGTGCTCAAATTCTTGTCTCAGTGAGGATTCTTAAAGTGATGGTTGGTTTTAATTGTCGACTTGATACAATATAGACTCATCCAGGAAAAGGTTCAATGAAGGATGTCCTAGACTAGGTTGGCCTGGGGGTATGACCATGAGGGATTGTCTTGACTGCCTTAATTGACTATAATGCATGTTGAATTTTGTCAAAGGCCTTCTCTACATCTATTGAGATGACCATGTGGTTCTTATCTTTAAGCCCATTTATATAATTTATGACGTTCATTGACTTATGTATATGAACATCCCTGCATCTCTGGGATAAAGCCGACTTCATCATGGTGGATGATATTTTTGATGTGTGTCTGTATGCAGTTTGCAAGTATCTTGTTGAGAATTTTTGCATCTATGTTCATTAAGGATATGGGTATATGGTTTTCTTTTTTGGACGTATCTTTACCTGCCTTTGGTATTAGAGTGATGCTGGCTTCAAAGAAGGGATTTGGAAGTTCTCCCTCCATTTCAATCTTTTTTTAATAAATTAAGTAATATTTAATTTATTCAATAATTAAAGAAGATGTATATCTTCTTTAAATGTCTGACAGAATTCAGCTGTAAATCCATCTGGTCCTGGACTTCTTTCAGTTGGGTGGTGCCTTAGTTTTTTCTTCTTTACTGTGACAAACACTCTGACTACTACAAACTTGGGGAGGAAAGGATTTATTAAACTTACATCTCCTGGGTCATAGTTCATCAGGGAGCCCAAGGTAGGAACTCAGGGCAGGAATCTGGAGGCAGGAGCTGGAACACAGGTAATGGAGGAACGCGACTTACTGGCTTGCTCCCCTGGCCCCTGCTCAGCCTGCTTTCTTATGCAACACAGGACCACCTGCCCATAGGTGGCACCACCCACAATGGGCTGGGTTCTCCCACATCACTCATCAAGAAGATGCCCCTCAGACATGGCCACAGGCGGGTCCAATAGAGGCAATCACCCTATGAGGCTCCCTCAACCCAGGTGTGTCATGTTGACACTAAAGCTGTCCAGCACAGGAGGTTTTGTATTACTGTTTCAATTTCTTTTTGTGTTATGGGCCAGTTTAACCTGTTAATCACTTCTTGGTTTAGTTTTCGTGGTTCCCATGCCTTCACATATCCATCCATTTCTTTTAGGTTTTCAAATTTAGTAGCATATAAGTTTTTAAAGTATTCCCTTATAAGGTTCTATATCTTTCTGGTTTCTGTTGTGATTTTCCCCTTTCATCTCTGATTTATTGATTTGGGGGTGCTTTTTCTTTCTTTTGGTTAACTGGGCTAGTGGTCTGTCAATCTTGCTAATCCTTTCAAAGAACCAGCTCTTGGAATTGTTGATTCTTTGTGTTGTTTTCTTTGTTTCAATTTCATTAATTTCTGCCCTGATTTTTGTTATTTCTTCATGTCTGCTGGGTTTGGGTTTTGTTTGCTGTTGCTTTTCAAGTGTGTTGAGTTGCAGTGTTAAGTCATTTATTTGTGTTCTTTCTGATTTTTTGATGTAGGCACTTAGAGCTATAAACTTCCTTCTAAGGACTGCTTTCAGTGTGTCCCAGAGGTTTTGTTGTGTTGTGTTGTCCTTTTCCTTTAGTTCCAGGAATATTTTTAATGCTTTCTTAACTTCTCTTTTGACCCATTTATCATTTAGGAGTGTGTTGTTTAATCTCCATGTGTTCATGTGTTGATTAGGGCTTCTTCCGGTGTTGAGTGTGAGCTTTATTGCATTGTGGTCTGATAGAATCCATGAAATTATTTCAGTCTTTTTGTATTTGTTGAGATTTGTTTTGTCCCCCAGTATATAGTCCATTTTGGAGAAGGTTCCATGTGTGCTGAGTAGAAAGTATGTCCTTTGGTTCTTGGGTGGAATACTCGGTAGATGTCTGTTAAGTCCATTTGATATATGGTATTGTTTAATTCAGATGTCTCTCTGTTAACTCCCTGCCCTGTTGACTTATCTAATGGAGAAAGTGGGGTATTGAAGTCCCCTACTATTAATGAGTTGGGATTAATCTGGGTCTTAAAGTCTTGTAGTATTGTTTTTATGAAGTTTAGTGCACCAGAGTTCGGTGAATATATGTTCATGATTGTAATATCTTCTTGATTTATTGTTCCTTTGATCAGAATGAAGTGGCCCTATATTTTTTTTCCATCCTTTCACTTTAAGATAGTGTCTGTCCTTGAATGTGAGATGGGTCTCTTGTAGACAACAAAAAGATGAGTTTTGTTTCTTTACCCAATTATCTAGTCTTTCTCTTTTGACTGGAGAGTTCAGTCCATTAATATTTAAAGTTATTAATGAAAGATGTATATTGAATCCTATAATTTTTATTTCTGTTTATGTTCTTGATATAGCTGTACTTTTCCACAGTTATACCTTCATTGAATTTCTTTCTGCAACCCTTTGGGTATAGTCATTCCTTTCTTCAACTTTTGTATTGCTTACAGAGCTCTCTGAAGTGCTGGTTTGTGGACATGAATTCCTTCAGCCTATTTATATCATGGAAGGTTTTTCTTTCCCCTTCAAATGTAATAGACAATTTGGCTGGGTATAGAAGTCTGGGTTGGCATCTGTGGTCATTTAAAACTGTGAATACTTTGGTCCAGTCTCCTCTGGCTTTCATAAGTTTCACTGAAAAGTCTGCTGTAATCCTAATGAGTATTCCTTTATGTTTGACTTGTTATTTCTCTATTGCAGCTTTCACTATTGTTTCTTTGTTTTGTACATTTAGTGTTTGTACTATGATGTTCCGCAGAGAGTTTCTTTTCTAGTCTTGCCTGTTTGGTGTTCTATATGCTTCTTGTATGTGTATGGTCATATCTTTCTTTAATTTTGGAAAATTTTCTTTCATGATTCTGTTGATGATCTGGTCCATGCCATTATCTTGGTAATCTTCTCCTTTCTGTATGCCTATGATTCATAAATTTGGTTTTTTTATGGTGTCATACAATTCCTGCATATTCCATTTTGTGATTTCTTAAATTTTTCATAATCTTTGCTTGAGTGGTCTAGTTTGTCCACTTTATCTTCTAGTCTTGATACTCTGTTTTCCATTTCATTCATCCTATTGGTGAGACTTTCTCCTGTCGTTTTTAATTG
>NW_008356163.1:326857-353649 GCF_000622305.1 Nannospalax galili
CTATCTTCCTTCAGTTCTTTGATTTCTTTGTGTGTTCTTTAAATTCACTGAATTCTTTTATCATGTTTATACTTGTTCTTTTGAGTTCCATGTCCCGCATTATCTCTAAGGGGTTCTCATTTTAGTCCTCTAGAGGACTATTGGTATTTGGTGGCAATATGGTATTTTGGTTTTTCATGTTGTTTTTTTTCTCTGTGATTTTGACATGTGAATTTCTCTTGTAGTTTCTGATTCTTGTGTGAGACTCAAGCCTTCAAGTTTAGGTCTGCTTCTTTTTGTGAACTGTACCTGTCTTTGTGGTTTACTTTTTGGGCATGAAAGGCTGGTTCCTCTAAGCTTCCAGTTCTCTCTTTTGATTTTATATTGGAGTGGCCAGATTGCTTTTGTCTTCAAGAGTTCCCACAGAGGCCCAAGACAGATAAAGATCAGATGCTCTCAGGCTTTCTCCTAATGTCTGGATCCCTCAAGGATAGATTTTAGCCTCGGGAATTGGGGGTTGGACTGGCAGGCCCAGGAAAGATGTTGGTCTAGGGCAGCTGGTGGCCTTGCCACCCAGAGATGCAAAGGAAGATGGGGGCAAGAGGCAGCTCCAAGGGACCCTGGGGACTGCACTGAGGAGCTGGGTTGGTCTGGATGCAAAGGACTAGGAAGAGGAAAGATCAGCCCCAGTGTCCAGGAAAGAGGCTGCGGATTTGTGCAGACCCAGGCAGGCAGAGGGAGGTGAGGATTGGGCCAGGCCCAGAGTCCCCCTGGGGGCCCGAGGAAGAACTGAGTTAGTCTGGATGCACAGGGTCAGGAAGAAGCAGTGGTTGTTCCCAGGTGTCTGGGGCACCAAGACAAGGAATTGGACAGGGCCCAGGCTAGGAGGGGAGACAGGAGGGGAGATGGGAGGGTGAGTGAGGCTGGGGGAGTAAAGGTGCAGAGGGCCCAGTGGACTTACCCAAGAGAGAAGAAGCCTGCATATCTGAAAGAGGTCTGCGGGTCCTGCAGGCCTAGGAAGCAGAGGGAGGTGAGGGCAGGGCCAGGCTCAGAAGCAGTGCTCCTGGGGACCTGAGAAAATACTGAGTTGCTCTGGATGCACAGGATCAGGAAGAGGCAGTGGTGATTCCCCAGGTGTCTGGGGCGCCAAGACAAGGAATGGGACAGGGCCCAGGCTAGGAGGAGAGAGAAGTTTCTTTTCTTTTTTACACTTTAATTCATTTTTAAAAGTTTATTTTTATTTTATGTGTATGATTATTTTGTCTGCATGTATGTCAGTGCATCTGTGCTGTGAAATTCCCCCAGATGCCAGAAAAAGACAACAAATTCCCTGGAACTGGAGCTATGAATGTTTAGCTGCCATATGGGTGCTAGGAACTGAACCTGTGTACTCTACAACCATAGCCAGTGGTCCAAATCACTTATCCATCTTTCAACCTCCTAGATTCTTTCCTGAATTTTCTTTTATTCAATGAAGAGAAACTTCAGGCAGAAAATCAATGTTGTTTGAAAAATTATTGAATCTTCAAGAACTTTATATAAAGCACTCTGATCATATTCTCACCTGTTTTTCCATTTCCCCTCCACCCATACACTAGTACAACCTTCAGAGTTCATGTCTCTCACTATGAATTTTTTTAATAAATGTCTCTGGAGTCTCATCTGTTCCCAAAATGCTGCTTATTGTGAGTCTATCTCTTGGAGTCAGGTCAACCTACCAGCATCACACTCCTAAAGAAAACTGACTCTCCCTGTCCCAGCACCTATCAGTTGTCAATAGATCCTCTGCTATGACTTGGAACTTCTGTCCTCATTCCCTTTCCATGCTAGGTTTTATGGTGTCTTCTTCAGATTTATAGGTCCTATGCATGCTGTCATGAGTTTTCACAAGTGCAACATCCCTGTGCTGTCCAGGCAACACGCTTCCTTGTATCCATCTACCATTTCTGGCTCTTACAATCTTTCTTCCCTCTCAACAATGACCCCTAAGCCTTGAGAGGTGATGGAGTGATATAGGTGTCTCATTTAGGACTGAACACCCAGCAGTCTCTTATTCTGTGCACATTGACCGGTTCTGGGTCTCTGAGTTAATTACCATCTGCTGCAAGAAGAAGCTTCTCTGGTGAGAGTTGGCAGACATATTAATCTAAGTATATAACAATGTCATTAGACTCAGTTTCCCTATGTGTCCTAAACTGAGTATTTGTGCAAGTAATTGCTATGACTTATTATTTTAGGCTAGCCAAATTGGGGTATGAGAAAAGTTGAAAGAAATTGAGTCTGGGAAATATTATCTTATTAATAAAGTCTGTTCCAGGTTGATTCAAGTCCATTAGTGAACAGAACATTCAGCTGGGTCTCTGGTGAGATTAGGCTTCATAGTGGAAACAAAGGCAATGATGAGGTAATGGCTCAACGCGGGAACAGAAGGATGAGGCAATCCAGTGACCTGAGGGCCTTCTACTACTCCTCCTGAACATTCTAGAGCACTCTGACCTTACCCCTGGAAGTGACGCTTCTAACACCTTCCACTGGGGATAGATTAATCTAAACCATCACTGCAGGAAGATATTTTCATAGCCATCATGTTGATACTTTCCCAAGGTTTATGGTTGCTTGGAAATTTTTGTTCCATTCTTTCTTTGTTGTTTCATTCCATTGTGTTTTGATGTCTTTCTATACAGGTGTGTTTTAGACACTTCCTTCTTTCATTTGGCAATTTATTGAAGATATCTGCTTTGTGGTTCTTTATAGATTTACATAAAATACCATATTTACAACATGCTATTAAGAACAATTCAATTTTAGTCATAAACTATTTCATTATTCTTCTTCTTTTAATGTAAATATGTCGGGTGTGTGTGTGTGTGTGTGTGTGTGTGTGTATGTATAAGTGTGAGCTAGGATTTATTATGTAGCCTAAGCCTCACTGTGACACAAAATCCTCCTATCACATGCAATATTGTTCTGGGATTTCAGGTGTTTGTCACCATGCTTGGTTGGAAATAATACTGTGTTCATCATGGAACATAAATAAAAAACTGTCTAAATTAGAAGACTCAAAATTTTATTTGTGAAGAGAGATAGTATGACATTCAATTTCATACAACATGGTGGAAAGATTGTCATGCTGGGCTAGTCCTGTTATATCTACAATGAAACATGGATGGAGGAAGATCACAATTTCCAGGCTAGACTGGAAAACATAGTGACTTTAAACCATATATATCTGCATGGAAGATATAGACACATGTTTCTTTAGGAATAAAGCCATGGATTTTAACATGGTTACTATGGTGATATGAGTTTCATGTATAAATTCAGGCGCAGTGTAGAACATAGCAGGATAGAAACAATATTTTATTGACTATGAAATATTTTCAATTTAATATGAAAATACATTTCATTACATATAACATTTGAAATATTATGTTTCTCAAATATCATGCCATGCAGTTTTATTTAAACAAATATTGCTATGTATGTTGGGTAGAACTTGACTAGACATTTAAAAGCAGCTTTTACTTATAAGTTTTTCCAGAGCCTCTTTCACATCCTTGTTCCTCAGACTATAAATCAAAGGGTTTAGCATGGGAATCACAAGGGTGTAAAACAGAGATGTCATTTTGTCTTGATCTAGGGAGTAAGAAGAACTTGGACGAAAATAGGTGAAAAGTAGAGTTCCTTGGAAAATGGCAACTGCAGTCAGGTGGGAGGTGCAGGTGGAGAAAGCTTTGAACCTCCCTTCAGCAGAGCGGATCTTCATGACTGATAAGATGATGTAACAATAGGAGACAAGGACTCCTGAGATGGTGCTCAGTTCAAGGAAACCGTAAATAATGAATAACGCCAGCTCATTGACTTGAGTATCTGAACAGGAAAGGACATATAGTGGGGGTAAATCACAAAAGAAATGGTTAATCTCATTAGACCCACAGAAACATAAGCGGAATGCCAAGGTGGTATGTATCAAAGCATCTGCCGTTCCCACCATGTAAACCCCAGCCATGAATAGAGAGCACAGCCTGCTGGACATGTTCACTGTGTAGAGCAAGGGGTTGCTGATGGCCTGGTAGCGGTCAAAAGCCATCACTGCCAGTAGCACACATTCAGAATCTGCAAATGTACAGGAAATGAAGAACTGCAGAGCACAGCCCCAAAAGGGAATTGACTTGTCCTTGCCAAATATGTCAGCCAGCATCTTGGGTCCAATTGCAGTGGAGTAGCAGAGGTCACAGAAAGAGAGGTGGCTGAGGAAGAAGTACATGGGTGTGTGGAGCTGGGGATCCATCCTGATCAAAATGATCATGCCAAGGTTCCCCAGAAGATTGATGAGATAGATGAGTAGAAATAAGGCGAATAGTGTCACTTTCATCTCAGGGTTATTGGTAACTCCCACAAAAATGAATTCATTCATGGCTGAGCAATTTCCTGTATCCATTCTTCCTTTCTGTCTATGCTTTGAGAAAATATTAAAACTGATAAATATACATCTTCCACATCTGAATATCAACGTATTTATAACAGAATATTTTATTTATCACCTATTATATGCTATAACACTCTCCTAGTGCTGTGTTTTTTTTTTTTTCATTTTTCTCTTAACCTAATTCATAGCAGAAAGGCCGTTGCCTGAGACAGGGAGTGGAGAATCTGCTCAAAATCTCTGTAGCATTCAGGAGTTCCATGATTTCTGCAAGCTCTGTAGTGTTCCTGGCTTCTACTTTCCTATTGGAGGTGATGGATTTGAACACATTGTTTGGGAATTTAAGAGTGATACTGTAAACATAGTCAAATATACATGACTGGAGAGGTCATAGTTCTTAAAGAAAATCCTAAGGCTGTCACATCCCTAGACAAATGTAATTCCTTACTGTATGATAAATATGGGTTCTTATATCTACAGACAAAACTGCCAGTTTCATTTACTTTTGTAATACTATGGAATAAGCAAAGATGTTAGAGAGATAGACCAAAAGATAAGGATTCTTTGAGACCGTCGCATGATGCACAAATGATTTTAGTTATTTATTCTTGAAGGATCACATGGGTTTAACAAAAACATTTCTATTAATTTAAATGTCAATGATTGGTAAGATTGATAATGAAAAATATTTTGCTCCATTGTAGAAATATTGTATGACTACTCTTTCATTGGTCTGTTTTATATTGTTTAAGGATTTAATGACATGAGAAAATGCTTATTTGATCTGTACTTTCATCATGTTATAGTTTTGTCACAGAAATTGATTCCTGTTAGTAGCAGGGGTCTGATGCCAAAGGATTTGGATCTTTTGGCAAATGAAATGGACCAAAACCAAGCAGCATCTACAGAATTAAGCACATCCATTGGTATGTCATGATTTACATTTTCTTTTATATTAAGTAAATCAGGATGAACCAAAAATGTACTAAAAGTGCTTCTTTAACATTCATGTGTGCATTTTCATGTGTGTTTCATGTATGTGTTGACAAGAAATTTAGAATGTGATTAAAAAATATTTTGGGACTTTTAGACTATGTAAGAAATATAGTATACATTTATTCATATATTGATTTGTATATGTTATTTGTGATATGGCAAACCATTATTTTTAATATTAATTTCTAAACCATACTTTTAATATTTAAACCATTTAATTCACATATGAAGATATAATGATAAAGGAACATCTTAATCATCTCTATACCCCTTCCCTACTGGCACTGTCCCATAACTCCTCCACAGAATTTCATGAATTCTGTTATTTGTGTTAAGACCGATTACATTAAGTTAGTGTCCCCAGAAATTCCTCAGTACAAGTTCATCCACTGAGGTCTAGTCAGCAGAGATAGGTTTCCTCCCCTGAAGACCAACTCTTCCTCACCCAGAAGTCCCCAGCTGCAACTAGTTATTCACTATGCAGACTGTTAAGGGAGACTATCAATAGATGCTCTAACTCAAGCTTTAAGGCCTAATAACTTAAACAATGGTTGGCACAGCAAAATATATTGGAGCGGTAGTGGCACTTTCATCTTGGGAATCATAAACAGCTATCTATTTGAACCTGAAGCCCACTCGATGGAGGAAATTTACTTGTAGTACTGTAAATATAGCCACATACACATGACTCAAGAGGTCACAGATCTTAGAGAAAACCCCAAGGCTGCCATATTCCTTGACAAATGTAATTGCTTAATATGCACAAAATATTGATCTTTATATTTACATACAAGTCTCCCAGTCACCACTTATCAAAAAGTATTCTTTTGCAACAGGTGGAGATTATTATAGAGTTCTACAATTGGTCACACACAGAGACTGTCTGTGGAATGCTATTTTATGAGTCTATTAAGTTCTGTGAAATTCTTACAAGTCTGTGGTTTTAAAAAAAAACAGTGATCAGATTTAGTAACTTCTTAAATTAAAAAGGCAGAATAACCATCCTTAATCTTTTTATTAGGAAGAAAAATTATTTTACCTTTTTTTTAAAAAAAAACTGAAGATGTATGAACCACCTCAGATGAGCAGCTCTTGGGTGTCTGGACGGTATGAAAACAGGATTTTATCTTACCAGATGTCTTTTGGGAACTAAAGGTTCTGAAATCATTTCCCCCCAGGCTTGGAATGGCTAATTATGTTTCTCCTTCTATAATCTCCTCTGTGAATACATCATCACCTTAACAAGGATGCAGCTTCAGTGTTTACTACTTCTATCTACTATTGTATGTCAGTAATGACAACACGATATTTTAAAACAACATATTTTATATAGCTATAGATATATAGATATGGATATAGATTTCTAAGCCTTCCTTTCCCAAAGTAGATACACATTTCAAAGGACCATTCTTAATCATTCCCAGTTCCTTCTTTTTGTACATTCCATCTTTAATTGAAATTTATTTTTATGTTTTCTCAATGTTATCACTGTGTTTGATGGCTTTGTTTTGGTTTGCACTAGGATATATGCTATAATACCCTGTCCCGCGAGATCTCTTAGGGACCCTTGCTCCTGCAGCCATTAGACAAACCACATAACACATCTTTATCTCAGTTTCTCATAGTTTATATCTTGGGTAGGGTACATAGAGTAACTTAAAAGGCAAATTCCCAGCGCTCCACAAAAGGGTGAACACCCGGCACCCCACTCTACTCTGTGGTTCAGCGGCCACCATTCCAGACTGCTTCGGCTCCATACCTAGAGTCTCTGTTAGCTTTTTCCCACTCGTGGGCCCGCTCTCATGCCCCAGTTGGTAAATGCCCCCATTTGCGTCTAAGGTCGAGACACTGGGCCATTTTTTCTGCTCGGCCACTTCTGTCCAAGATGGCCTCAACACTCCTCCCTCCGAGGCTAACTCTCTGCAGCCAATTCTCCACAGCCAATTCTCTGAAGAAGGCCCTGCCTCTCTGTGTAAAAAGTACCCCTTGGGACACATGTCCATACTTCAGTAATAAACTCTCCTTTCTAGCATATTCATAAAGTGTGCAGGTTGCTGCCACTCTTTAATTTTGAACATTTGTCATCACTCCAGTAAGATCATGTTCTCGGTGAACAAATGTAATTTAATGGTATTCTTTGTAATTTGGATACTGACTGAACTTGAAACAAAAATTTGAAAAACATAAAATTAAAAGGTGAGGAAAGTAGGTGTTTGGTGATGTACAAGTGTTGTATGAATTTTGCCTCAGATGAATAAGTACTCTATGTCAAGATTATGATTTTAATGTACAGTTCAATATTTTTGCTAATATTTAATTGAGATTATTTTATGCTAATGAGATTTTAGCCTCTGAAGTTTTTTTTTTTTTTTTTTTTTTTTTTTTTTTTTTTTTTTTGTTCTTCTTGTTGGTTGTTTTTTGACAGGGTGGCCTTGATCTCACAGAGCTCCACCTGCCTCTGTCTCCCAAGGTCTGGGATTAAAAGCACATGCCACCACACCCGGCAAATTTCTTTTGAATTTAGGTCTTTATCGGGCTACACTTTCAGAGTAATTCAGATTCCATACAATAATTTTTAAAGAGCTTTCCTACTAATATTTTTGAAGAACCTAACAAAGGCTGATAATAGTTCTTTAAATGACTGATAAGCATTACTTTTAAACCATCTGACAGTTATTATTATGATCACCTTACACATTACTGACCTGATATGATACTTAGATTTGGGGAATTTAATATGGATAGTAGATTGGTCTAATCATCTAGCCATTTTATTTGGTTTGACTGATTTTCTTGAATAGAATTGCCTTTATTGGCTCCTTGATGGTCTCCGGTGTAATTGTATTCCTTGTTTAAATATCTCCATAAATATTTTTAAGAATTATTAATGTCCCAATGAAGTGATCATGTTTTCACTATATAAGCAATCTTTTGTCTTATTTTGTACACTTGACCTATAGATTTTTAGGACTAAAATAAGGGTCAGACTCGCTGATCTTATTTTCATTTGTATAACAATTAATTTATGTCAAAAGTTACTAATGGGGGCATGGAGAGATGGTTCCATGGTTGAGAGCACTGGCTGCTCTTGTAGATCAGGGTTAGGTTCCAAGAACTCACTTTGTGGCTAACAACTTTCTGTAACTCCAGTTCCAGAGGATGTGTTGCCCTCCTCTAACCTCTTCAAACATTGTATTCATGTGGTGATTCATGTACATACCTGCAAAATACATGCATTATTTAAAATTAATTAATTAAAAAGTGTTGGAAAGACTTATCAATGTCATTTTGTTATTTTCCTGGTTATTTTACAGATTTTTTAAATTCAATTATGCCTTTTTGTGTATGTTTTCTGTATTGTTCTATTTCAGAGCTTTCATTTCGGCTTTGTATGACATTATAAACATTTACTTTGTGATTGCCTTGAGGTTTAAGTAAAATGCATATGTGCGTATGTGTTTGTGCATGTGTATGATTACCCATGTGGACTTGTGGAAACCTTCGCTCTCTTTCCACAATCGGTTCTCTGTATCAGTTTTTGAGTCAGGACCTCCTACTAAAATTGGAGTTTCCTTGTTTTGGCTATCCCAAAAGTCCAAGAGTCCCAAGGGATTCTCCTGCACCTGTCCCCCTCAGTGTTTGGGTCAGGAATTCATACTGCAGTGACCCGCATCTTTTATATGGATCCTGGTATCCAAGGTCAGGTCCTCAGAATTGCATAGCAAGCACTTTAAAAAATTAACCATCACTCTATCCAAGGTCTTGTTTTTCCAGATGACTATTTTAAGCTGATAAGAATTTGAATCTAATTGGTCACATAAAAATATTTTTGTCTACCTTCTTTAGTATTTATATTTTTAAAATTTTTATGGATTCAAGAATTTTATGTGATGTATTTTGATAATATCCAGGTCAACTCCCCATTCCTTCCTTACTTTCCCCAGTTCTTCATGTCCTCTATTATTGTGTCTTTTTAAAGGCAAGCAGAGTCTAATATATGTTTTTCAAGTACTATTGTGTGTGTGTGTGTGTGTCTATCCCTCGACATTTTGTCAAGCTATGAGATTTCATACGAGGAAAAAAACTGACTCTCTCTCACCCAGCATTTAAGAACTTACCTAGGACTGAGGCTGCTTGTCTACCTCCCACAATTATGTTGGATTTTTGTGTGTCATCGGTTCACACAGGTCTTGTACATTGTCATAAGTGATATGGGTTCATATGTGCAACTGCATTGTATAATGCAGGCAACAGAGTTTCTTTCTATCATCTATCACTTCTGGCTCTTACAATCTTTCCACACCCTCTTTTGCAATTATCCCCAAGAATTAGGGCTAAGCACTCACAGAGTCTTTTTTCTCTTCATGCTGACAAGTAGTGGATCTCTGTGTCAATTGTCATCTTCTTCAAGAACACTCTCTGATGACAGTTGAGAGATGCACTAAGTCAGATGATGACTTGCCAGCTTTTGGGTCACAGTTGTCAGAATCATGCCTGGTGGAGAGTGTTTTTACTTGCTGAGCAATACTTACTTTATGTGCTGGTCCTAACTTTATTTTTTTGAATAGATGTTTTTGAATCACATTTTTCAAACTTGTCTTATTTGTCCAACTTTCTACATAGTATCATATTTATATACTACATTCTTCTCAAAGAGTTTGTGATATATTTATAGAATTCTGTATGTATTCCACTGTGATGAGCACAGTACTTGATAAAATCAATTATTAATGAAGGGGAAAATGAATGATTCAACTGGTTCTTGCCCAAAAAGACACATCAGTAGATCTATATACACATATATCCTCACCATAAGAGTTATGTCAGTAAATCTATAAATACATGATAGTGAAGACACAGAATGCCTAAGTTTAAAAATATATGAGGATTACTGGAATTAGAGAGATGGCTCAGTGTTTAAGAGCACTGACTGTTCTTGTAGAAGGCCCAGGTTGGAATCCAAGCATATATATGGTGGCTAGCAACCATCTGTCACTCTAGTTTCAGGGAATCCAGCACCCTTTTCTGTCCTCCGTGGGCACTGCATGACATGTTTACATTTACAAACATGCAGGCATAGCACTCATACATATAAAATAAAAGTAAATAAATAAAATTTCAAAAGATATTAGGATTAAACTTTGTTTTAAATCTGTGACATTTTCTTGTTTATTTTGCCTCCTAAGTATAACTGGTAGTCCCAAAAGGAAAGAAGTATTTCTCATGCATTTAATACTAATTTAAAGTATATATATATATATATATATGTGTGTGTGTGTGTGTGTGTGTGTGTGTGTTTACTCCTTTAGATAATATTGGGGTCTCCTGTTCATTTGCCTAGTTCTATGCTGGTTTACTATCTGGGAGTCTCTTGGGCCACACTGGCCAACAACTCTTGAGAAGGTATCTCCTATCTTGCATTCTTGCTTGTTATGTAGCCTTTAGATATACATATGGACTCTTAAAAAATTATATTGGCCCCTTTAGTCTTTGGTTATACTCTCCTTTTGGGTGTTTAACGCCATAGAGTTGGCCCAGATAAACCAATTTATTTTTACTCTTAAGGCCGTTTGAGGATCTATTCTTCAGGGGTCACATGGGCTTGGGAGGAACCCCTGGCTCCTTCCTTTTACCAGTTCTGCCTATGTGAAGATAAATCAACGGTCCTGCTCGACTATTGCTGGCTTTGCTTGGAAGCATGGAGGAAATGATTCCTCTGTGTTGACCCTCCTATTTGGAGACTGGACATTGGTTCTAGTTCATCTGGTGGGGTCTCCACGGCCTCCTTGATCAAGAGGGCTGGTGACTCACCATAGTTAAAGAACATTTTGAGAGATGCTCATAGTACCCTGGAAGTAGTTGACCTAGGAGGGCAAGGAGCAAAAACTGTCCTCTGACCAAATTAGTATAGGCCTTAAAGTATGTCAGTTAAACATCCAAGAAGGTTAGTTCCTGACAACTGATTGTTGCTAGATGCAAAACAGCTGATCTTCCAAAAACAAAGACCTCTATATAGGCTGACTAGATTCAGCAGATGGAAAAGTAGAGGGGGACTGCTGGGGTGCCAACAATGCAGCAGACAGTAACAGAGATGACAACGTATAAGAGTTCAAGTCGGGGTGGGGAGGCTATGGGAAGGTGCCATCTGGGAAGTGGGTGTAATGATGAATAGGATGGTTTGGGATGTTGTGTGTGATATACAAAGAGAAAAGTCAACAAATTAAAAAAATGAGTTATATTTGAGGAGGAAGCATAAAAATTTACATCATGTTCATTAGTAGAGGTGATAAACATTACTTTTGAAATGTACCTGATTACTGTATATCCATACACAGATGCTAAGGATCCAAGTGCAACTAACTATGAATAGTTAGTCAGATACATACAGGTTAGAGATGCATGTGCCAATGTCTAAGTGTTATTAGCAAAAACAATGAGTCTTTCTGTAAGAAACAGTATATTTTAAAATGAAATGGAGCTCTTTTCTAAATATTATAAAACTCATTCAAATTTATGTCTTACAAGATTTATACTGTTTGATATTGTATAACTATATTAATTCAACTGTGAACCTAAAACTTTTGTAGACACTTTTGAAAGAGATGTATCTTTGCTCTGGAAATTGTTATTGAGTATGTTAAAGCTGTAATGAAATGCTTCTTCTAAAAAATAAAAAAATCTATGTTAATGGTAATCTTTTCATTAAGTTCTATAATCTCTATTGTTTTCTATAAATTTGTTTGAAAATAAGGCTTTGGACTTTTGACATCATTCTTAGAAGATTTGAAAAACTGAGATACAAGAGTGAAAACATCTATAAATCTGTCAACAAATCTAATATTTATGAATATTTTACCCTGATTCTAAGACTTTTCAAAATCATTAATTTTCATTATGAAGAGGTACAGATTTCATTGTGAGGTTCTCTGGCATCTGTGTTGTATGCTTTGACATGTACACCCTCAGGCCTTCCTCACTGTCCTTCCTGCCTACCCCTTTCTCATCCAGCGGTGCATTTGAAATCCTGGTTTCTATGTATTTCATCTAAATGCCTCATATGTGAGAACGTTTTACATTTTCCTTTCTGAATCTAGCTTACTTCAATCAACATAAGTAAATGCTCCTGCTTTTAATACTGTCTTCATTTATCTTAGTTTTTTAATTCTTTCTTGGTCGGCTTGCTTCATGAGGGAGAAGGATGTCATCAGTCCACCCAACAAGACACTTTTGTTTTTTGTTTTTGTTTTTGTTTTTGTTTTGTGTGTGTGTGTGTGTGTGTGTGTGTGTGTGTGTGTGTGTGTTCAGATGGCTGTCTCTTTTTGGTGTCCTTTGGAATGTAAAATGCAAAATATTCCGTGAATAACTCAAGATTCTTAAGGCAGGATCCAGACTATCTAGACAGTGCTTGAGGAGTTGGGATGTTTATGTGTTTTCCAGCTTCTTATATCTTCATAATGCAGATAGGCATGGCTATTTACTTACATTGTATACAACTTGGAGAGAAGATTTATAGCACATATTGGCTCTCAACTGCATACTTATTTTTGTGAATATACAGAGGTGTTTCT
The DNA here is from genome assembly GCF_000622305.1 of Nannospalax galili. NCBI lineage: Eukaryota > Metazoa > Chordata > Mammalia > Rodentia > Spalacidae > Nannospalax > Nannospalax galili. The sequence goes on from NW_008356163.1 coordinate 339,827, forward strand.
GGGACAAAGGGAGTATTTCTACAACTTTATTTTGTGTGGGCCTAGGGAACCTAGGAATGTAATGTTGAATGATTTCAGGAATAAGATCATTAGAAAGACAAAGCCTTGTTTGGAAACTGTAGGAGTTGCTGCATTTAGTCTGTCAATGTCCTTCTTTCAGGAATAATGGGTCATCCTGGATCTATCCAGGGCAAGATGGAAGAAAAGCTCAGAAAATATCAGCTTTGGAACTCTGTCCGTCTTAGGGTTTTTTTTCCATATTCTGTGATTAAAATACCTTGATAAAAGCTACATAATAAAAAAAAAGGAATGTAGCAGTGTCCTGGCTCACAGTCTGCTGTAAAGTCTATTATGGTGGGGTAGCCAAGACAGCAGAAGCTTGAAGCAGCTGGCAACATTGTATCAAGAGTCAAAAACAGAGAGTAAGGATGCCTGCTAGTGCTCAACTCAGTCCAGATTCTCGGCCAATGAAATCTTCCAGTAAGCATTAAGATAAGTTTACTCATATGGGATAACATAAAAATATGTTCCTTCACAAACATTCTCAGAGAATAATCTGAATTTAGATGCTACCTCAAAAGTGTGTCCAGAGCTTTATTTCCTAGGTGATTCTATATCCTGTCAAACTGACAATTAATACCAATTTTCACAAGTCTACTCCTTGTCAGTTTGATGCCTTTAAGCCATAATTTGTGTATTAGTTACTTGTCTGTTGCTGTGATAAAACACTATAACTATAGCAACTTATAGAAGGAAGAGTTGATTTTGGCTTCTGCTTCCAAAGGGCAGTCCATAATGCCAGGGAAGACATTGGCATGAGGTTGTCAGAACAGGAAGCTGAGATCTCACATCGTCAAGCATGTGCAGGAAGCAGAAAGAGCAAGCTGAAGTGGAACCAGGCTATGAACCCATAATGCACACCTTCAGAACCATGATTCCTCCAGCAAGGCCACACATTCTAAAACTCTGCAAAGAGAGTTGCCAACTGGACACCATATACCAAGTGTTCAAATACTTGGGCCTATGAGGGGCATTTCTCATTCAAACCACCGCATTGTCCAACCCTTGACCTCATAGGATGGATTATAACCATCTTACAGTGTAAAATGTATTCAGTCTCAAATTCAAAAGTACCCGTAGTCATTATCAGTTCCAGCATTTTAAAACTGCAGTCTCTAAAATGTGAGCTCCTATAAGAACCAAGCATGATTCTATTATATCATTGTATATTAGTCTGCTTTTGTGATGCAACAGAAGGTTGCTTCAAACTTAAACAATACTTTGGTGTATTAAAATTTTAGAGATAGAGTAAAAATAATACAAAAAGTTTTCAATATAAGTAATATATAGGTCAAGCTACTTAGAAAGAGTTCCCAATATATTTGCAGAGTAGGTTACATATAAAACATTATCAGAGTTATTAAACTATATTTAAAACAGATTTTGTCATTGATTATTGTTTCCTTAAAATCCCTGCCTGTTGCTATCTTATTGTACATTATTCATTTTAATTTAATATTCAATATTATAAGATATGATGCAAATATATAAATATATCATAAACATGTATTATGCAATAAGGAATATTATATAAACATATGTTATAAAAACCTTCTAAATGTTTAAACTACTTAGGCAAAATTTGCAACACTTGACTGTATTACCTCAATTAACTCTTCAACAAATAATGATGCAGGTACATTTTTCAATCTCATTTTTATAAATAAGTTAATTCAGGCACAAAACATAAGTGACATCTTCAGTCTTCAATGTGTCATTATGATCCAGTATAGTCTTTATATAAAATTTAAAGAAATTTAGCCTCTTCCCTTATCTAGCACTTTATATTGTGGGCGATATACTATACACAAATACATATACTTTAAAACATTTTTTCTGAGATAATCATAGCTCTTTTAAAGACAACATTTTCCATTCCATTTTAATATATGTCCCCAAAGTAGGAAGAAGGTCTATACATCTATAGAATAGCATCTTTTAGTTGCTATTTCAAATGCGTGTCTGTGTATATATCTATGAGAGAGAGAGAGAGAGAGAGAGAGAGAGAGAGATACAGAAACAGAGGCTGAGAGAGATACAAAGAAAGAAAGAGAGACAGAAAAACAGAGAGAGAGAAAGAGATAGAGACAAAGGCAGAGGCAGATATAGAAAGATTGACTCACAATATGTGGTTCAAGCTGATCTGGAACTCACTACGTAGTCCAGGCTGGCCTCAAATGCATGGCCCTCCTATGTCTGCCTCTTGTATGCTGAAATTGCATATACATCTCATCACATTTACCTTCACTTTGTATTCTTTAACGTGTACTTATATTATGGGATTATTAAATGCATTTGGCTTTGTTATAAGAAAAGTGTTTGCTTAATTCTTTCGTTGAACACTTGTGCATTTGCTGGTAAAGATGTTGCAAGCTCCCAGTTGAAGGTTTGTCATCAGAGTCAGAAGAATCTTTAAATGGTGCTTGTCAGGAAGAATCTACCTTAGATCTTAGAGCTTTCCTGGCTGCATCTTTTACATCTTTATTTCTCAAACTGTAAATCAGTGGATTCAGCACAGGGATGATAATGGTGTAGAACACTGATATGATTTTGTCAGTGTTGGGAGAATACAAGGAGCTGGGCCTGGAGTAAATGAAGAGAAGGGTACCCTGGTAGATGGCCACAGAGGTCAGGTGCGAGGCACAGGTGGAGAAGGTTTTCTTCCTCCCGCTGGTAGAACGGATCTTTAATACTGAGAGAAGAATGAAAAAGTAGGAGACAATGATGATGATGAAACAGATAACCTCCACGGAGCTGCCGTATGTGGAGAGCAGCCACTCGTTAACTGACGTGTCTGTGCAGGAGAGCTTAAGCAGGGGAGGGAGATCACAGAAGAAATGATTAATGACATTTCGGTCACAGTATTTCAGAATAAAGGCAAAAGACGTGTGAACCAGAGAACTCATGTTGCCTCCAATATATGACAGCACAATCAGCCATATGCAGAGACCCCGGGACATCACAACAGTGTACAGCAAAGGGTTGCAGATGGCAACGTAGCGATCGTAGGCCATGGCAGCCAAGATGAAAGATTCAGTGTCTGCAAACGCACAGAAGAAATAAAACTGCAGTGCACAGCTATAGTAAGATATCGACTTCTTTTCTGAGAGGAAATTGATCAGCATATTGGGAACAATCACCGAAGAGTAACAAAGGTCTACAAAGGAGAGGTTGCTAAGGAAAAAGTACATGGGGGTTTGGAGGTGCGGATCTGTCCTGATTAGCAGCATCAAGCCAATGTTCCCTGTTAAAATCATACCATACAATGTCAGAAACACAAGGAATAAAACGATCTGGAGTTCAGGCCTCGTTGGAAAACCTAACAGGATGAATTCATTGACCAAGGTGCAGTTCCCATTTGTAAATTCCATCTAAACGATTTTCTTTTCTTTTTGAGAACTCTAAAATCCTAAAAACACTATATGGATGGAAAAAGTGAAATAATTGGGAATTAGTCTAAAATGCAAATTAGAAATCAGTGAATCAGATAATAAAGTGAAAGGTCTATAACTGAAATTACTTTAAAATATATTTTTAAGAGATATATTTCAGAATTTATAACTACCAGAATTCATGGTTGCATGCTTTATTTAATTTGATTCATTTCTATTTCTGGAATTGAATGATTAGTTCCCTGTGTAGTAGGGTTGGAGAAATACATGGTTTTTATTTAATTTTGCAACACAATAACACAGTAGCTGACTAAGCAGACTAGACATCATTTATGAATAGACTGATGATTTTAAAAGGAAAACTAAAGTATATGTTATATAAAATTAATGTACCAAGTGTTTATTGAAAGAAGAGTTTTAAAACAGTTTTCTCCTTAGGCCCAGTGTTTAAAACTCCCTTTCTCAACCCCCCTCAAAAGATACTATAATGGGGGCTGGAGAGATAGCTCAGTAGTTAGGAGCACTGGGCTCTTGCAGAGGACCAGGGTCTCCTTCCCACACCCACATGGCAGCTAAGAGCCATCTGTAATACCAGTTCCAGGGCATCCAACACCTTCTTCTGACCTCTGCAGGCAGGCATTGCACAACATGGGTGCACTTACATACTTGAAGGCAATATATTCATAAATAGAAAAATAATAAATAAATAAATATATATAAATAATTGTTTTACCACTTGTTAGTGCAGATAAAGTGACATAAAACATATTACATAAGTGTTTATATTTCAAACTAAAAAACAGATTATTACTAGTAAATTATGCAATTTTAAATAAACAAATTCTGAGTATGTTTCAAAAGGAAATAATTGAGAATAATTCCTAAAATTTTGTCCATATATCAATTTAAATTGATAAAATTGGCCTTTTTTTAATATCTTTGGCAAATATTACTGGCTTCAATAAAATCCCCACTGAGAATCAATTATTTCACTGAATAAAGATTGAACATTCAGTTATAAATTAATTTCTAAAAAATTAAGTTATGTGTCATTATTAATGAAATTGTAATAACAAAAAATTATGAAGCATTTTTATTGTAGTAGAAGTTTCTGCATCTGAGAAGTCTTTCAAGCATTGTTTTCTGAAGGTATTTCAAAGAGTAGACTGTTAAAGACTTCAAAAATTCCACTTAATCTTGAAATAAAGGCAATCTGTACTTAACCTTGAATATTGTTTTGGAAAATATAAAAGAAACAAATAAAACTTCCAGTACCTATCGTAATGTTAGTCCACAGATCCCTAAAAGAAAGAAAATTTCTTTTGTATGATTTTTTTTACTGTAATAGATGCTATCATATTGTCACTGATGATTATTTTGTTTGTTATAGTTAATGATTAAAATAACCCCAAGTCATGAGCTCTAAAGATCAGAAAGCTGATGATGCAGAAGGCTGAAGTCTAAGATGCTCTCTTAACCTTTCACCTGTATTTTTTCATAAGAATTAGGAAGCCATACACTTCTCCACCAGGAGAGAATTCAGTTAGTATTTGTTGTCTGGTTTTAAATTAATAAAATATTAGAAAAAGACAATACTTTAAAGGTACTATGGGTTTAGGTATAGTGTATTTTGAACATATATGAACTATACAACTTTGTGTAATTTGATATAAACTACAACTTGTAAGGCAGAAGTGGCAAATAACATACAGTGCTTCTGTAACCTATCTACATTTTTGTTTATTTATCTATTCTCTATCCATCCTTTTCCCATTTGTACTTCCATGCATCACTCTTTGGACAGAATGGCATGCATGACTTAATTTCACGGGTTCCATTTATTTTTCTTACATTATCACCACAGACACCTTCACAGTTTTATTAGAAATAACTACTGGTTCTGTACTACTACTTATATGTAATGCAGTATTGCGAACATTTTGGCTGTCACCAAAATGACTACAAAAATTATGTAAGATTTACCGTCATTATCAGCTCATCTTATGACTGAACAAAGGAAGAAAGAGATAACTGGGGAATAAAATGATGATAGAAACAGAATTGAGTTTCAAGATCCTGTTCTAAAACTGCATGATGCATTAGCTTTCTATAAATTACATTCTTATTCACATCAAGTGTCTGGTGAGTACATAAATGCTTAGAGTAGTATGAAAGGACAATCAGCTAGGAGTTGACCTGTGCGATTCAAATTCCTTTGATTCTAAATCAAAGGCAAGGAAGATGAAGCATTAAGGCTGTCAGGTGTCATATTTGGATGACATGGAGGCAGAATGAAGAATGTTTCGCATATGCCTGAAACAGCAGGGCAGTCACTCTTGGGAACTTAGAATCAATTATCCCCTGTGGAAGTCCAAGAAGAGAAATGATAAAGGGCAGAGAAAGGACAGGAAACAGAAAACAGGGAACACTGGAACTTGGAATTAAAATGAAAATAACCAAAAACCGAATTACAAATGTGATGTACACAATTCTTCCCAAGCATCGAGCAATATTAAACTATAAAACAAGATATTTAGAAATCAGATAGGCAGCATGGGAAATTACGTACAACGAAGAGTATATTTACACACAGATGTTACACACGGCTTCACAACTGCTAACAGAAAAAGTGGTAATAGATGAATTGCCTGTGCAGACAAAATGAATTGAGAAGTTTTTTTTTCCTACCAATTTGTAAATAAATCAGTGATTTTTTCTCTCTGATCCACAAAACTTAATTTTTATGTCTTGAAAACCAGTCAAACTACTATAAAAGTTACTTATCAAACAAAACAAAATAAAACAAAACAAAGGTGCACATCACTTTCTTAATGAATATTTTCACCTGCAGAATAAAAGGCTTTTATATACACTTTCAAGTCATTAGGGGCCTAATACCTGATATCCCAAATGTGTGCATTTCCAAGGGATTCTGGGGAATAGTTAATTATTTTACTGCCAATGGGATTTGTCTCCTATAAACACATTGGCAATTACATGAGAAATACTCTCTAGTTATCTGGAGAGCTAATTTTCACTCTCAGTTATATGTGTGCTTTTCCCTGCCTCTCTTTCTTTCATTTTTCTTTTCAGAAATGGGAATTAAACATAGGGCCTCAAACATTTTAGACAGACAGCTTCTACCACTGAGCTATGCCTATAGTACTGAGGTTCAAGTGACACAAAGAATCTCCTTTGTATTTAGTCCTTTATTTAGTTAAAATATTTAATATGTAACTCTATCCAAATTATTTCAAAAATCACAACAGAAAGCAAAAGTTTCCACTATGGAAATATATATGCATATATTTGACATTGAGGGGTAAGTCCAGGAAGTCTTAGTAAAACTTGCAAGGGACAAGTGTTTTCTAAGAGGGAACTGATATACAAACACTTTATACCAGAGGGTTTTAAATTCACTTATTTAATTATGATGCTATAACTTGTACATGATAATTTCATGAAGCAACTATATTCCATAAAAAGCTATTATTACTATTATTTTTATTTAACATGCATGAGTGTTTTGTCTGCATGATTGTAAGTGCACAAATGTTGTGAAATGACCTTCAAGGCCAGAAAAGGTCATTGGATACTCTGCAACTAGAGTTCAGATTTATGTTAACCACCATATTGGTGCTGGGATGCAAACCAGGATCCTCTGTAAGAACTGCTAGTGCTCTGGACCACTAAACCATCTTTCCATTCTTATCACTAGCTATTGCTAATAAAAGCTGTCAATTATATCACAAGCATTATTTTCTTTACAGTATAACTTTGGTATATTAATAATGTTTGTAATTAATATAATAAAGCCCTATGAGAACTTATAATCCTATATAAAGATCAATTTCCAAAAACAAATGTAAACCCATCTCAGTTTCTTCTCATGCAAGGATCCTGTAGATTGTATCTACCCTGTAATTTATAACTATTGAAAACAATGTCTGTTATCTGGAGTTCAAATTCAGTTTCATATCTCTTGTTAGTTTTAGTTTGATCATTTACTCTAAATACACATAAAAAGGGCCTTGTTTTTCACTTTGACAGTTTCCAAATGCTAGGTGAATTGCAAATTAACACTCTGAAAAAATGAAAGTTTATAATTTTAATATCATATGGTCACCTGAAAATTTAATATATGCTTAAAGGGATAATAATTATATTTTTATAGCTTGCAATTTTTATAATTTACTTTATAAAACTAATATTCTCAATATATTTTCATTGTTGCAAAGTCATAAAATTAAATCAAATTTATAAGTATTTAGAATTATGCCTTCTAAGGAAAAAACTATCCATTCATTTTTGCTAATCATCTTTGTAGACAACAAAGCTAACCTAACTCTCTAATAATTAAATGGCCTAATAGAAATCTGGATATGAGCTTGAAAGATGGCTAGGCAGTTAAAAATCTCTTGCTATTCTTGTAGGGGATTTAGATTTGGTTATTTGCACCCACATGGCAGCTCACAATCTTCTGTAACTCCAGTTCCAGAGGATCCAACTTCCCCTTTGGTCTCCACACATGTACACTCATGTGATGTACTTACATACTTGCAAGCAAACATTGATACACATAAAAATAAAAATGTGGACTGAGATCTAAGCCCTTTTATATAATCATAAAATAAAGACCTTGTCTACTGCAAATATAGCATTGTGCAAGAAGAAACACTTGCAACTTCTTTTTAAGTACTGGGACTTTGTGCTACTGAAGAGACAAACTAAACTCAAACTTATCAATCAAAGCTAGGACGCTCATGCCTTAGAAATATAGATGAAATGGAATCCTGCTCCCTGCCAATGTCCTGAGTAATATTTAACTCTCATTTTTTATTGAATTATAAGTTTCATTTATATTACATGAAGGTCTGAGCCATTTTGATGAGAGAAATCAACTAAAACACCTTGCTTAGTAATAAACACATGATATTTAATAAAGAAATATATTATCTGGGTGTGTGCTCATGCAGGTGTAAAACTCTAGCACTTGGGAAGTGAAGACGTGAATCAAAATCTGCTTCAGCTACAGAAAGTTTGAGGCCAAACCAAGATGAATTGGTTATGTTAGAGTATCAATAAGCCCCATAAATTTAACTGATCCAGACTATAAAAATGTCAAGTTTATCTGTTGGAGGACCCACTATTCCAGTTTCACTGGTCAATTGCCAGGTGATGGAATCTCTCCCAGGAAGGCAGTTTCACCTTAAGTTATGCTAAATAGATGGGTTGAATACCTGGTGTGTTAAGGAGGTAGAGAATATTTCCTGCCTGGAACAATCACAGATCTCTGCAGACCTTCCGGAGCAACCACAGAAATGTAGGTCTCTGTAAGTCTGTCTGCTTTCCTTCTTCAGGAAAGCATAATTTCTCCTTTTCTTCTTCATGCCTGTCTTACTACACGTACTTTCTTTAAGGCTTTGGGCTGCCCTTAGCATCTTGTATTGCTTCACTTTTTCTCTAATAGTTTCCTTCTCCCAGGCATGTGGCTGCGAGTTATGTTAAGATGCATTAACAAATAATATTGTACATATAAAATGATATTACGTATGTTCAAATCAAGTCTGCACTGTTAATATGTCCATAAATTCACTTAGTTATCACTTAGATGTGTATTAAGAATATTTAGAATCTGTCAATATAGGAAAATATATATATTCATCAGCATGTTATAGGAAAACACAATTTATCAAAAATGCCACCAAGTGCTTTCCTTTTGCCACAGAACTGGTGTTCTTACATATTTTGGACACTAGATGGAAGCAGAGACAAGTAGACTATACAGTGTCTCAGTGTTTATAATCTAATTTTTTTCAAAGTTTAAGGTGTTTAATATCTATTTCATCCATTAAAAGGCATTCCCCCACAGCCTTTAATTAATTTCTTGATAATTTCATACATGAATAACATATTTATATCATTTCTACACTGCTTTCCCTGCCTCCAACTTTGACCACATTCCCCCACTTTCTTCCAATTTCCTGACCTCCTTTTTTAATTACTATTATTAATTATAATGTGTATGTTATTAAACACACACTATTACATATGTAATATGCATTATATATATATGTACAATGCACAAAGTCAATTTAGCTTTGCTTGTATGCTGCCATTACAGGTATTCTTTAGGCAGCCATATTGCATAGATTTCATTAGAAGAGTTTCCCTATCATGTCTAGAAGACACGAATTAGCAGCAGGTGTCCTTATCCTTTTGTTATTGTGATCTTTCCACCTCCTTGTTCTTGATTTTCTCTGAGCCTTTGGTATAGGGGTTGCAGTGTAGCTGTATAGATTGGGGCTGTGCATCCCATGGTCACTTATTCTCAGCATTTTCACCAGTTTTGCTTCTCTGTAATCTTTTCCATCTGTTGTAAAAATAAGCTTCCTTGATGAGTGATGACAGTTACACTTTTCTGTGTGTTTAAGGCTAAGCATTTAAGATACAGTTAGAAACTGTATTGATTTAGGGAAATGGTAGTACTAGGCTGTCCTCTAGACCCTACTACCTCTCTAGTCACAGGTATTTGACTAGGTTTCCAATAACTGGCATAAATTCCTTCCTACTAAGCAGGCTTCAAGTCCATTTGTGCAGTTGCTGGGTACCACCAATATAAAAGTGCCACTACTGGACCTAAGTATATCTTTCTAGACCAGTCATTTGTGGTTCCTTGGCCTTACACTTGGGTAGTACTATTGATTGCTTTTCTCCCTTAGCAACTTACTTAATGTCTTCCAATGCTTTGACGCTTATTTTCAAAGAGGAGGCTTCAAGATTAGTTCCAGTTTTGTTCTGCCAAACTATGGAAAAACACTTTACTTTATTAGCATACTTAATAATATATAACGCTCCCTCCAAGAACCATAAACTATCTAATATGTTGCCAATTTTCTTAACCATTCAGTGTTCTTAGACATCGTTGACATAATTTGATCCTTTCCTTAGGCTGAACACAATCCTGTAAAAAGTGTGTGATTATTTTTATATGTGTTTATTTTCTCTGAAGAGACACTTCTGTGACCCAAGGTATGTTAGTACTCAGGTCTCAGCAAATGTGTTCAAATAAGATTTCCTGATTCTACCCTTGCTTGGCTCCAGTTTGGGTCAGTTTTCTTCTCTTTTTAATCTGCACACTTTATTTAAAAATAAATGTAATGCACATAGAACCACCAACATTTGATATCATAATTAGCTCACCCATACACTAAATTTACAAATGAAATTCTCTCACAACAAAAATTATCATTTAGTCATGTACCAATCCTGACTCTTACAGTCTTTCTACTCATTCTTTTACAGTGGTCCCTGAGCCATAGGGTGAATCAAGCTTAATAAAAGATTCCCAACCAGGGGCACACTCTCTGCAGTCACTTTTTTTTTCTGTTTGTCTTTCTTTTTTGGGGTTCATTTTTACTGAGTTTTTGGGCATTTCATATAATAGAGCTTAATCAAATTTATTCTACCTTCTCCATCCAACCCAAAAAGTTCCCCTTCTGCCAGATCTCATGCATTCTGTCATGTTGCTAAGGCCTATGTGGCCAAGCATTTGTACCCATATGTCACTCAGTGTAAGTCCATCCCCTGACGTCTAGACATCCTACCTAGAGTCTCCCCCTGAAAGAATATCTACTCTCCCTCGCCTCTTAATAATCAGTTGCCAATTGTTCCTCAGCTAAGGAACCTCAGCTGCTGGCCAGTTTCCCAGTTCTATGCTTAAAAACACTCACATTGGCACAAAATTTATAGAATTATGATGTTTATAAAACATCATCAGTGAATTTAAAATGATTGTGTTAGTTCTAGAGACATTACTGACTAATAAATATTCTGCTGTTCATGTTTAGTATCTGTGGCCTGCTCATGTCGGGAGTCTGCCCACCGGGAATGGCAGAGACCATGATATACACAGCAGGGTCATTTTCTTTATGTTCTGTGGGTTTAATACGATTCACTTCTCTTTTTTGGGGATCTCTCAACTTCTAATATTGACTTATGCAGATACAAGACAAAGGAGTCACCATTTCAACTGATTGTGCTGCACACTATCTCGGGAGCTCTTGTCTCATATTGTTACATTATCGTATCAATCTTTAATATTCATTCTTCTGAGGGGAGGTTCAAAACTTTCTCTACCATTGTTTTTCACTTAACTACGGCTGCATGTTTTCCAGAAAAGGATACACTTCATGAATTACTGCCTAAGTTCTTCCTACTTTCTAAATCAAACTAAGATGACTTAATGAATGGTCCCCATTATCCTCATACTGAACTCACTATTTTATAGCATAGGTCCTGTAAAGAATAAGGAATAAATTAGTTTTAGATACATTTCTTGGTCCTAGAGAGATGGGTCCATGGTTAAAAGCATGTACTGCTCTTGGAGGGGAAGTGAATTCAGTTCTCAGCACCCACATAGCAGCTCACAACCATTGATAACTCCAGTTACAGGGGAATTGTTGCACTTTTTCACTTCCATTGGGAACCACATGCACATAGTGTACATTAAGTCATGCAAGCATAAACATATGCACATAAAAGTAAAAAATATTTCTTATGTATTAAATGGTTTTGTCCAAAATCTGGAGGCCTATATAGAAAATAGTGACACTCACTTATAAGACCTAAATGAGGGATATTCCCTGAAAGCTATTGGTTAGAAAAGCCCCCAAAACACATGAAATAATGTAAGCTATGACCATTGTTCTTGATTGCCATCCATACCAAGATGAATATTCTATTGCAGAAAACACCATATACTTTGGTTGCAGGATTTAGAGACATCAATCTGGAATTGGTCAAGAAACATTCTCCCTACTGGCTTGTTTTCATTGTGCTGGAAGGTGCCATGCAGGCTTCTGAGGGAGAAAAGATTACTGGTCTTACCCAGAACTTTACACTGTATGTCACAATAACAACCTGCCAGGCAAGATATGCATGTTGGTACAACAGTAGCATGGCAGTCATTGGGGTAACCAACCACTCACTATCTGATTGGATTTGAGGACTTACTCTACAGAAGAGAATTCATAATGTAAACTTGGTAATGTAAACTTGGGCAAAACCCATGACTAGGGTAAGGATCAACTATAGGGGTGAAGATGTTTTTTTAGTGTTGTTTTTCTAAATAGTCCTGTTGTCAAACTGCCTTCTAAATATCTACAATTATATCAATAGATTACTGATACTCTCAACTTTGGTCAGAGAAGCTTCGCATTGCAATGGGCACTGGTTAATGAAGGGATTCATAACTGTTGAAAGTGTTGAGAATAAGTGACTGCGATTGTTCAGCTATAGAAGGGACACTCCTCCCAAGACTCAAGAAGCATCATGGAAGAGGGTATCAGAATGAAAAGACAGAGAACAGGTAGTAGAGCTATGAAATACTGTCATCTGGACATGTGGCTGTTGCATACAGAAGCTCACAGCAGCAGTGGTCACCTACACAAGACCTATACAAGATCAAGCCAGCGAAAATTCTAGCATGGATGGGGGAAGTGTCTACTGAGGCCTGACTGCTATTAAAGGAAGGAGCTAATGATACTTGATGGCTGTGGGGGAAGGTAATTCATTTTCCTTTGGGGAAATAAATAAATCTGCTTTCAATATGGCATGTGGGACCCTGCAACATGGAAGGCACCATGTTTGCAAAGCACCCATGCAAAACTGTTGTTTTAGATAAAAGGCTACTTGGGGTTCCATTAGCACCATTTTTTTCACAATTAAATAATTTTCTCTAATTAAACTCTATGAACAGTTTGTTTTGCCCTACATTGTAATCTTAACCCACAACATATTGGCATTAGGATCTGAGGATCTGGGATGGTGATGTATTTTAAAAGAACAGTGCCCTTGGCATTTGAAGCACTGTCCTGCCTGACCTTGAGAGTTTCCTTGTCCCTTCCATCATATAAAGGGAGTCAAAATCTCTCTGCAGCTGAACTATAAAATGGGCTCTCACCACATACCAACGTATTTGGGATGAGATTTTTGGACTTAGAGATTCTACAAATGCGATACATAATCTTCTTTGCTTATAACCTGAACAAGTAAATAGATTTTGCCCTGACAATTCAAAAGAAACAAATAAGCAAGAATGTTGCTCAAAATAATGTTTGGATTAAATTAGAGAATAGGTAAAGCTTGGCCTCATGACAAACACCTGCCTATCATCCTTTCGAAAATAAACTGGAGATTTGAATTTGGCCAGACTGGGCAACATATTATTTCATCTCAAAATTAAATAAATGGATAAATTAAAGCAAACCATATTAAGATAGGTAAATGGTTTCACTATGCATTACCAATAATGTAGAGAATAAAAATGGTGGCACTAGGAACCCAACTCCATTTGAGCTATCATATATA
>NW_008356163.1:353701-369937 GCF_000622305.1 Nannospalax galili
TATATATATATATATTATGCATATAGATTTCAAAATGGGATCAAGAAGTGGGATCAAAAATGGAAGTGTATGTGATTGTGAGTTTTATCACCCTGAGAATATGAGTTTGAAAATGCATAGTTTGGAATGATTTTTAGGGAACTCATGATTCAAACTGAAGCTTGATGCTATTTATGATAGCATATGCCTTTAATCCCAAGATTCAGGAGGTAGAGACAAGCAGATATCTCAAGGCCAGCCCGGGCTACATATCAAGTATCATGCCAGCTAGGGCTACACGGGACACTTTGCCAAAAAAGAAAAAGACAAAATGAACCTTGAGGAGATGGAAAAATATTCTTTTACCTTAGGCCACTGAATTCAGAATAAAAGAACCAGAATATTAATATTATTCTAGAATGATTAATTGTTCTCACCAATTGCTTCCTCTCTAAGTATGAATAACTCTATCCATCTTTCATATCAATCAAAATAGTAAAAAATCAATAACAAATATTACTTTATTAGACATAACATCCCAAAAGATCAGATATGTTTTGGATGACTGTAGTATAGAAATAAATATAGTCTCTAGAGACAGAGGCTCACCTAATGGGAAATGGAAAATAAGTTTATATAGAGGCTTATTCTCATTTTTAATATGGCTATATATATGTATATTAGAAAGTTACTTGGGTAACAAAAGTATAAGTCTCTTCAGCTTAGTTGATGGAAAATTACTGAGATTATTTTGTTTAGGCTTACCTGCGAATGTCTTCTACAACAGCACATTTAATGGATTTATTCTAATACCATCATTTTAAATTACCTTATTTGAAGCAAAGTGCAAAGTTTCATTAGGAGCTAGATATGTGTGCATCTCAAATTGATTCATGCATTATGAAATACCTCTATGAATATGGCTAATACAGAGTCTCCACCAGACTGGTATGCACTGTGGATCAGCATAACTATTATTTTATTCTCTATGACCATATAGAATTGTATGATCTGGCACAAATTAGGAAACCAAAGTTAGCAAAGTTGAAGTGACAATCTAACATAAATGAAACAACTATGAATTAATTATATGTCAGTTTGGCAAACTTTTCTATTGTTCCTTGCTGTAGTCAATATCAGGTGGAAGCCTGTATCAGGCAGATATGGAACTTGGAAGATCATTCCATTCTTTGAGAACTCTTAGTCCTTAGACCACTGCCCTTTTGAATGTACCATATACATGCTAACAGCTTTCATAATAGTAGCTTGAATATTATGTTCCTAAGACAAACCCTTTTCTTTTCATTACACAAGCATTAGAAACCCATTGAGATCAAGTGCTTTGGAGTTAGACAAACATGATGCCTATTGAACTATAGAAATTTCTGATTAGTTTTGACTCATTAAAAATAACTCATTAAATATAACTCATTAAAAATAACTCATTAAAAATAACTTTGGAAAGCAGCGTGGAAAACACTTAAAAAACTAAAAATGAACCTAACGTATCACCCAGTTATATAACTCCTTGGAATATACCCAAAGAACTCATCCTACTTCAGAGATGCTTGTACATTCACATTTGTTGCTTCTCTTTTCACAAGAGCTAAGAAATGAAAGCCACCTAATTATCACTAAACTGATGAACTGATAATGAAAATGAAATGTGCACATTTATACAACAGAGATTTACTTGGTGGTAAAGAAAGACGAATCATGAAATGTGCAGGTAATTTGATGGAACGAGAAATTGTTACACTAAGTGAAATAACACAGACTCAGAAAACAAATTGGCAGATGTTCTCATCATTTGTGGATCCTAGCACCAAATCCTTTCATATGAGTATTGATCCTGATGTGACTGCAGGAGTCAGAAAAAAAAAAAAAATGGAAAGGACCCAGGCAGGTAAAGGGAAAGAAGGAAACTGAGAGAGTTGAACAGTAATAGACAGGCATTACCAAGGGTGAAATGGGAGAAGGAAGAGAGGGAGAGTTGTACAAGGAACTATAGGGACTGGGGATAAAAAGGACTCAAAAGAAAGGGGACGATACAGGAAAGATATTATCAAGGGTGAAATGGGAGCACTTTGACTGGTGAGGGAGGAGAGAAGTTTAGACAGGGAGAGAGAGAGAGAGAGAGAGAGAGAGAGAGAGAGAGAGAGAATGCCTAGCTGGTATAAAAAAGCAGAGAGAAATGTGTTATTTTAAAGCCCCAAATCCCACTGAAATATTACACATACATTATTTCTACATGAGTCTATGTGTATGGCTGAAGGCTATGTAACAAGAAACAGTGCCAGACAGAAGAAAACTCCCTTCGACTTGTTGGTCAGTGATGCAGAAAATTACACAAGACTACTGCCTTAGTCTTTCATTGTCCTTCAGTGCTTGAAGAAAAGACCCTATTGCTTAAGTAAGACATACTTTGAACACATAGCTTAGAACAACAGACCTGGAACTGATATGGAAGCTTCCTCCCTGAAGGCTGCCCCTCAAAATTTTGGAGAACACTATGTAAGCTGATAAGGGAGAACATCAATTCATGGTTCAAACCCAGCTTAAATGCCTAGTAACCATAAGCAAGGCTGGCACAGCCAAATATATTGGGGCAGTAGTGGTACATTTTTACTGGGAGGTAATCAACAGCTACACAATTTGATCTAAAGTCCATTCAGTGTGAGGGAACTCATGTTTGGCACTGTAACAAGCCAAATATACACAGAGGGAGAGGTCATAGATCTTAGAGAAAACCCCAAGGCTGTTATATCCCTAGAAAAATGCAATTTCTTCCTATTCGCTAAATACGGATCCTTGCATTTATAGATAAGTATGCCAATCACCACACAACAAAGAAGCTTCTTTTGCCACAGAGACTATTAAAAGTTCCACAGCTGGTCACACACAGAAATTATCTGTGAAATTCTCAACCCTAAAAAACACATCTACAATGAAACTCTACTCCTAAGACACATTGGACATAATGTAACAAAGGGTATTGAGAATACTAATGCATCTGTCAACTCTCATCAATGAAGCAACCTCGTGCAAATAGGGCAATGAACCCAGGGCTCAGGAACATTGGGGAAGTGGAGGTGGGGGAAGATTGTGAAGCAGGGGAGGAAGTGCATGACCATATGGAAATAGAATCTTACAGCCTCCTGAGACCTTGCGCTATGAACTTAAAACAATGGTAACAGCATGCACAAGACCAGTTGAAACTAAGAGAGCAAAAGTCCAACATAAAACTGTGGAAATTGGCAGCAGGCTCCAATCCTACTCGAGGAAGTATTGGGCAACTGATTACTGCCTGGTGAGAAAATGCTGATTTTCTTTAAGGGAATGATTCTAGATGGGTTTACTAGACCGCAGTGGATAAATTTGCACTGAGGGACTTCATGTGGCACTAACTTGATATTATAGGCCTTACTATAAAAGACAGAATGCATGAAATACAGTGGGGTTTCCAAGAGAGGGTGCCAATAAGGAAGGGAATATAAAGATGATAAGATACGGTGGACTCATGAGGTTTGGTGGGGGGATGAGGGAGGCATGGATGGAGGAGGGTCTCTAAATTTGATTAAGAACTGTTGTATGAAATTACAAAAGCTCAATAAAAATAAAAAAAATATTGTTTATGAAAAACCCAAAAATTCAATAAAATATATTAATAAAAAGGAAAGCAATTTTCTTTCATATGAATAAAAATAAATGTTTGTTTATAAACAAACACACATACTCAGTAATCATGACAGGATGACTGAAATACAGAGCTTCACAGGGAGGAAAAATTTTGGTTTTGGGGAGAGTAACAGCCACATAGTAGATTGATGCTACACATTTTATCTATATAGTCCCCCTCTACCAGAGACATTTCAAAATCTATTTAAAGAGAATTCTATCTGTGGAAAAAATAGCACAAAATGGTCATACTAAAAATATATAATGAGTATAAATTAGGTTAGTTAATAAAAAAAATTGAATTTTGAAAGATCATCCCTTTGTTCTTTGTTATAATTCATTCTGTCTTCCTTCATGAGTCTATAGCAGAATGAAGTAGTGCTTAAAACCTTACTTTTAAAAGAAAAAATGGAGACATTTCTTGTCATACCTATGAATGCAGGATTTAGTATTCCCTTCCAATGAAAGTCCAGTCAAGTCAGTTGCTAAGATGTTAAATCAGGATTAATAAAGTATCAAACATTCATTGGTGGCTGTCAAGAAGAGGTAGAGAAAGACAACAAATACATGCTGCAAGCTGTTCTCAACTGTCTAAAGCTACTATAAATATAGCATAGAGAAGTTATTTTGGAAATGGATAGAAATAAATAAGCTTTTTCTTAAAGTATTATACTAGCATATTATTCAAATATGCTTTTCACAAAAGCAAAACATTTATGTGTGAAGTATAGTAGTAAAAAATAATTAAATGATTGTTTATTTTCACTCCTTCATGAGCATCCTCCAGCCTAGCAACCTGAAGATGTTTAACAAACAACCTTTATTGTTCCATTCCTTACCCAGATTTTATGACAAGGATTGTGGAAATGCAGGTGCATAGGCACGATCAGATATTTAAATAAACACCAGAAACAATGTGCTCTGTTCAGTAGATGTTGAATAGACATAAAATATGGTAAATGAGGGTGCTTGACATGATGATGGGGGAGATAAATAAGATATTGATTAAGGACAAAAATCAGTAAGATTACCATACATCTAAAGTAGAGGTGAAGGAGATTGTCCAAAATGCATGAACAAGAAAGATAAAGAAAAATTCATCAAAATCATCTGAGAGATGCCCTATCTTGGTATCATTAGGTGTCTTGTTTCATTTGCGCAGGACAACACACAGCCAGGAAGCACAGACTTAACTGAATTCTGATCAGGTTATAATGAGCAATTTGATGACAAGGAAAAAGAAATAAAAAGTCAGGCTTTTTTGAACTTGTGCCATTATTCCCAGGAGAAAATAATGAAGCAGGTATATAATTATCCACATTTGAATGATACAGAAGAGTAAAGCGGGGTGCTTGTCATATTTAAATCTCAGGGGTGGCGAGGTGAGGATAAATGTGATGCAAACTCTTGACACCTGAGGAAAGGCAACAGGGCTTTCTCATCTCAGGTAGGTTAATGAACACTGGTCTTTAAAGAATAAAGGAAGAAATAGGATATCTTTTCTTTTTTAGAAAAGCAATATTGATGAACTTGACAATGAATGATTTCAAGCATACATATTCTATTAAACATGCTGGGTAATCAAAATTGCCAATTAAAAAATGTCTTCTTACATTTGTGTGAACTAGACTATCTTCATTTATATTTCTTAAAAGCATTGTAAAGTTTTTATTCATATTTTAAGTAAGATATTATAAATTCTCTATTGACTTTTAAGATCACTCTGTAAATGATATACATAAGGTTACCATTTCTTTTCAGTTTATTCAGGTAATAATAGAGGTGACAATGACACACTGTATATTCAACCTTACATGAACCACGTGCTTTAATATTTAAGGGTAGAATCAATAACTTCTAACTACACTCCTTCCAATTTAGATAGATAGATGATAGATGGATAGATGGACAGATGGATGGATAGACTGATAGATACATAGACAAGTACTTTCAACATGCACTAATGATTTCAATTAGAAACCCAAGACAAAGAGAATTTGATAGCTTTCATATATCTACTCTCTGACTTTCAGTTTTTAGTTAAGTAGAATATATTAAAAACTAAAAATTAAAATGTATTTATTATAGATTCTTGCTTCTATTTTGGAACTTCTCTTTGGCTTTTCAGGAGATTATTCTTCGGAATCAAGTAAGTTAAACAAGGGGTTCTAATAGTTTGGCAAAGAAGCACTTAAAATTAATAGTTTAAACAATCATGTTTCATTTTAAGTTAGAGTAAAAGTAGTATGCCAGAACAGTATCATAGTGTTGTTCATTTAGTAACTGTTTTGCATTGTAATTGTTGATGATAAAAACAATTATCCTTGTTGGACAATGCAGTAATTCCAATTCCTTTTGTTAAAGATATGGGATCATCACCAGCCATGAGCCATCTACCTTGTCTTTCTAAATTTTGGATTGTTTTCAAATCATTCTGAATGCCGAATTACTATCTATTTCCTCTGAATACACTGTCTAAGAATGATACGGAGACAGAAAAGTCACATATCCCATTAATTATAGACACAGTACATAGCAATGTGTCTTTAAGACTACTAGTGTGCCTGCACTAGTGTCTGGATGTGTATAATATAGGGAATAGAATTTTGGTTTTTCTTAAAGATATTATACTTATGCATATCAAAAAAAGTAACAAACTTCTGCCTTTACTTTTCTAACAGAATAGGATATAATGAAAGAAGAATGGACACAGGAAACTGTTCCTCCTTGCCTGAATTCCTTCTCTTGGGAATTACCACTAACCCAGACATGAAATTGGTTCTATTTACTGTGTTGCTAGTTGTTTACCTCATTATTCTCCTAACAAATGTTGGCATGATCGTTTTGATCAGAATGGACCAGCAGCTTCACACACCCATGTACTTCTTCCTCAGCCACCTCTCCTTCTCTGACCTCTGCTACTCCACTGCAGTTGGACCCAAGATGCTGGAGGGCCTCCTGGCCCAAAACACATCCATTCCTTTTGTTGGCTGTGCCTTACAATTCTTTTTTGTTTGTATCTTTATAGATGTTGAGTGTGTGCTTCTGGCAGTGATGGCCTTTGACCGTTACAAGGCCATCAGCCACCCTTTGCTATATTCAGTAGACATGTCCAGCAGGGTATGCTACCAACTCCTGACTGGAGTTTACCTGGTAGGAATGACAGATGCTTGGATACACACAACATTAACATTCCGTTTATGTTTCTGTGGGTCACTTGAGATTGACCATTTCTTCTGTGATATCCCTCCCATCCTATTGCTGTCTTGCTCAGATACCCAGGTCAATGAGCTGGTCATATTCACCATTTTTGGGTTTATTGAACTGAGCACCATCTCAGGAGTCCTTATCTCCTATTGTTACATCATCTTATCAGTCTTGAAGATCAACTCTGCTGTGGGGAGGTTCAAAGCTTTCTCAACCTGCACCTCCCACTTGACTGCAGTTGCAATTTTTCAGGGCACTCTGCTCTTTACATATTTCCAACCAAGTTCTTCCTACTCTCTTGATCAAGACAAAATGACATCTCTGTTTTACACTCTGGTGATTCCCGTGTTGAACCCTCTGATTTACAGCCTGAGGAATAAGGATGTGAAAGAGGCACTTCGAAGACTGGTAAACAAAAGGAAATCACTGTAGTATGTGTATTTATGTGTGATATATAGTGGGTATTTGTTTAACATTATATTGAATTTATCATTAGAAGCATTCATATAATTTAATTGATTAAAATAAGTACAATAAACTTTAATGATAATATTTTAAATTTCATTTTATGTCATGAATTCATTTCTGCAGAAGTTTTCCTGATCTTTTCAATTGCAAAAAGTATTTATTCTTTTATTCAATTTTAATTACATTCCTCTTTAATGAATACTTACTAATTTCCCTTTTTACACATTTTATTGCCAGTGGACAATATTTTGTTAGGTGATGAGTTTTATACTCTAATAGTAAAAACAGATGTGAAGCACTCAAAAATTCATAATTTGTCTGAAAATAATTCTGAAATGATTTGATTTGTGATCTAGAGCAAAACCTTTCCATGTAATGAGAGGTGAAGAGTTTTCTGGGTGAAAGTGTGCACTCTTAGGTATAAAGTGATACATATTGGATGAGGAAAGAATACACTCTCAGATCTCAAGAGGTACATATTTGGTGAAGAAAGGATTTTTGTCAGAAGGTTTGCAATTATACAGCCCATCAATTAGACCAGTCCAAACCACCTGGAAAGTAAATAAATCCAATCATGTTGTTATGAGGAACCATTAAAAGGGCCCCAGTCTAGTACTTCAGTGTGCTGAGGTCTTCAGTCCTCGTATCTATCACTTAATCCAAGGTGGAACCTTTCCTTCTTCTCCATTCTTAGGCTTCCTTAAATGTTCCTTGGTTACTCAATTAAAAAAATTCTACTTCCCCCTATTCCATTCCCTGTTCAGTGCTCCTCTGCATTTCACAAACAGTAATCTTAGAACATCATGCAAGTTTCTCCATTTCTTAGAATAGTATCCCTAGAATGAGATCATTAGCAAGATTTTCTGAAAGACTGAACATTACATTCATATATCAAGAATTTGCATTATGTTTTGTATACAAAATGCAAAAAGGCACAATAAAAGAAAATTACAGATAACATAATGTTTTGAGTGATTATTAGTCATTTAGTCATTAGTAAAGTAAAATGTTCTGTCTCTCTCTCTTTCACACACACGGGGACACACACACACATACACACACACAGACACATGTACACAGAGGGATTTAATGCATGAAACATTCAAGATACAAATATAGTAAACCTACTGAGATGTGAATATTACTCTCCAGAAAAGAGGAAAATATGCATGTGTGAGCTTTTTATCTCTCTCTTTATCATTCATCTGTACTGTAGCTACTTTCTGATGTGTGAAACACTGAGTTAACCAAAAACAAACAAATAATATCCAGGACATATAAATAATGAGATATTATTAATTATTCTTCTCAACTATAGAAATTAAAGTCACGGGGTAACTGTGAACAGTGTATTGAACCTATGTACGGATATTTAAGAATTCAAAAAAATTCAAAGAACACCTGTCTTTTCAAGGTAGTTTCTGGAATAGTGGTAATTTAGAGTATATATCATAGTAGAAAAAAAGTTTATGGTGAATATTCTTTTAGATGAGATGACTTGCAGTTTCCACATGCATCACATTTTCCGGTAACTTCCATTCTTTGAAGTTGGGACTTATGAGCAATGCTACATTTATTTTCCATATATTAAATTTTAACCCCTAAAACAATGTTTAAGATGTAAGTTATTTTGCAAAATGTAATTTTGTAAATGCAGCTGTTTCAGAAATTGAACTTGTGTCCTTATTAATTGGGTCTGAAAAGCTTTCTAACACCTTATGGAAAAGAGAGGAAGCAAAACCAGGGTGTCAGTGTAGCAGAGAACTGCATTCTCCCCAGTAACCACATCTGTCTGTGTGGCCAGTGCCATGTTTTGGCATAACAACACCAGTACTGTTATAAAATATAGATTCATTCTCTCTCTCTCTCTCTCTCTCTCTCTCTCTCTCTCTCTCTCTCCCTCCCTCCCTCTCTCTCTCTCTCTCCTTTCTCTCATGATGGCCCTTCACAAAGACATTTCAGTAGGTAGTGCTGGCTACACTTGAGGTCACATGGTAAACTTGCATCTGCATGTTATGAGTTTGGATTGCAGCGCATTCTCACCATGCAAAAATATAGTTTTAAAGTCAACCAGTCTGACTTTTCATAATAAATGCATGATCAGAAAACATTGCTTTAAATGTATTAAAATGAAAATAATAATGGATTGACAATATCCAATTCATTTCCCTCCCATGTGTTCAATTTTATTATGTCATTAACACAGAGAATATATCTATTAGTTCTTATTCACTCTGTATATCAGCCACAATAGAAATGAAATGAGATATATCCAATTTAAATTCAGAAATGATAACAAAATAAAATAAACTTATTCAATTACTTGTGCACATCATTTTCCAAAATGCATGGAATTCAAAATGTACTCTTTGGGGTATCAGAATTGAAACAGAAGCTTAGAAGATGGCCCATGACTCTTCTTCCTAGGATTCAGCAGGCCTGTGGAACAGAGTATCATTAGTGAACTCATTCTTTTCTAGATTGTCTAATTCAGCTCCCTTTCTCCCTGCCACTTGTATTCTTTAAAATCATATACTTTGGGGGCTGGAGAGATGGCTCAGTGGTTAAGATCACTGGCTGTTTTTGGAGAAGACTGGGTTCAAATCCCAGCACCCACATGGTGGCTAACAACTGTCCATAACCTCAGTTTCAGGGGATCTGACCACCTCTTCTGTCCTCTGCAGGCATTGCACAACATGGGTGCGCTTACCTATATGCAGGCAATACACGCATACACATAAGAAAACAAAAGTAATAAAATATTTTTTAAAAAATCATATATTTTCATATCAACTAGTGACTTTGCCAATATAATTATCCTAAAACTACTCTACCCATGATTAAAAGTTAATTTAAGGTTAGGCATATGTTTCTAATTTTTTTACTCTATTATCATTGCTAGTAAAATCCCTAAGAACAAGAGTGAAAGAGATGCATATTTTTAAGCAATATAATACACATCCTATGCAAGTCTCCTTTTATATAAAGGAGACAATTTCTGTAGATTGTCTTAATATCTATGTGCTGTGTTCTTCCTCTATGAATTACGATTCCACTTCCCTGTTTGTGGACTAAAGAACATCATGAGTGATATCACATTTGATGAGATCTCACCAAACACTGCCAGCCTTTTTAAAATAGATATTTTAAGTGAAATTTTGTGAATTTCATACAGTGCATCTTAATCACTTTTGAATTTGTATTAGGAAGTATGGATAATTACAATGGAACACTTTCATGAAGAGTACCAAAATCTTTTATCCAAAGATCATTTGCTCACTTGCTTACCTCTAATGCCTCATAGTCCCAATAAACTGTCTTCTTCCATTACTTTAAAACATCATCTAAAATAAAGCACAAATTTCTTTAGGAATAATATCTACTTTTTGTAATGATGTTGCTTATTCTTAGGGTTTTGTGAAAGATTTTGTAGTGAACACATTCTTAATGGACTGCAGAGGCAGCCATGTGTAGGAGGCAAATTTAAGCACTGTCTAAGCAGGTTGTAGATTGCAGAGAGCAACCATCCCTGGAGATAGGAAGTGACCCTGGTGGGGAAATTATTTGGACCAAGGACAGCATTCATTCCTTTGATATATGTGGTTACAGAGGCAACAATGTTTCAGGCTAACGGATCAGGAGTTAATACTATTCCTTCATTTAGACTTGGATTCCAAAGCATTTCTTTGTTTAATTTTAAAAAAATTATTACTTAATTTTTGTATATGAATGTTTTTCCCTCACATATGTAAGCACACCATGTGTGTGAAATGACTGTGGAGAACAAAGGAAGGCATTGGATAACTTGGAACTGGAGTTATGGATGGTTGTTAGTCACCAGGTGTGTGCTGGGAATCAATACCGTGTCCTCTGCAAAGGCAGCCAGTGTTCTTAACTGCTGAGCCATCTCTCCAGCCCCTAAAGGATTTTTATAGCAGTCACATTTGAAACATGCTGAAACCCTCACTCAGAAAATGAAGACAAACACGAAACAAGTTGGAGGTTAGATCAGTTTGCTTTTGGACATTGTAACACAATACAAAACATGAATAACTTAAACAGGAAGTATTTACTTTGATCATGTCCCCAGAGGTTTTGATATTACATGATAGAGCTGAAATGGTAAACAGTGTTGTTTTATTCGAGGCAGGTAGGAAGGTGCAAAAGTAATATATGCTCTCCAAAGATAAGTTCCAAGTGACCTAGTTCTTGAGGAAAACCTAAGGATCTGGAGTTTCATTCCATCCCAGTAGCCTGTTCATATATTGAGACCATCAGTAGATTAAATCATTTATTAGAATAAAGTCTCCATGACTTAGTCATCTCTGGAAACATCCTCACCAATAGGTGAAGAGTTGTGCACTTAAGTTGGTAATAATATTTAACCATAACATTCATGGTCACTTCCAGGAGTAAAATACTATAACAGAAACTGCACCTATGGGACACATTGGATGAAAACTCTAACAATGAATTTACAGCTCAGAGCTCTCAGTACATGGGTGGATCAGAAGGTGAATCAAAATGCTTTTTTCTTAAATCTATATTCTCTCCTCTCCATTTGACCATATCTCTGTTCCAGTCTTTTAGATCTTTCCTGTCACCATCTTGGTGAACCTTCCCTGCCCTCTCTTTCTTTACTACTTTTTCTTCCTCATTTATTGTGTTTATATATTATTTTTTATATTTTTTCCTAAATGATTTCACAACACATTCACCGTTGCTTAGTTTTTCGATGTTCCAAGGTCATATATGCTATACTGGCTTTAGCTGACTTTTAGTATTTTTTAATTTTTTAATATTCTTTCCATTTTTTATCAATCTTTTTAAATTTTGTACATTTCCCACTCAAACTTAGACCTGCTCCCTGATCCATGCCTCCCTAAATCCCCCACCAAACCCTATGCACTCTGCCATACATACTGAGTCCTATTCATTCAGATGTTTGTATTCAAATGTCCTTCTGTGTAAATGTGTCCCCTGGAGTTTAGTCAGCCCATCCAGTGGTCATATTTAAGTCATACTCTCCCTAACACAGCAAGCAGCAGTCTCAAGTAGTTCTCAACGTAGTGCCAGCCTGTCACTCACCTATTTTTCACCTGTCCTTTAGGCCCTTCTTTAATTGAGCTGACATGGGCCCGATGCTGGACGCCAACTCTGCCACAGGCTCACATAAGTAAGTCTCCAGTGGCCTGAAGGCCTCCAAATCCCTGTGTTCATGAATGAGCCCTGGCTCTTACAATCTTTCTGCCTCCTCTTCCACAATGGTCCCTGAGCCTTGGGTGGGTGAGGTTCCATCTAGGAGTCCCATCCTACACTCTACAGTCTCTTATTCTCCAAAATTTGGCCAGTTGTGGCCTTCTGTGTGCATCGCACTCTGTTGTACAAGGAAGCCTCACTGATGATAGTTAAGGGATGCATTAGGCCTCTCTCTACCCCTTACTCTGCTGTTTTCCATGAGCCTTAATTTCACAGATTTGACTGCAGATGTGTCACCTACTATTGGGCATCTCTCAGGCTTATGTTCTCTGTGTCTAACCAGATGTGGAACTCTGCAGTAGCACCGATCTTTTGTAAAAAGAAGCTTCTTTGATGAGTGTTGTATGGCATGCTGTCACTCTAAGTTTCTTCTATCTGGTACTGCATTCTCTGCATACGCGTTAATGTTCAGACACTCATAGTATTTCTAGGAGATTATTTTTTCCTCTATGTTTCCTAGCCCCCCAGGATTCACTCATCTCCCCTCCTTTATCTCCCATTCCAGCTTCCCATCTCCCCTCCTCTCAAGTCACAGAGCCCCCATTATCCCTACCCTCACCGCAATACCTCTGAACTACTGTAATCTTTCCTCTTCCGACTTCCCTCCCTCCCCCACACCATGGTCCCTTGCATGCCCCTCCCTCCTCTCCTCCCTGCCTATACTCTCATTTTTCCCACCTTCCTCAGGTAACATCTGTTACCTACTATTCTCCTTTCAAGTTGTTTCTTGCCCTTTATCTCCATGTATATTTTCCCCTTACCTGGCTCCTGGTGTTACATCAGTTTTATATACTCACATATAAGGGACTGGTGCTGCAGTCCAGAAATGAGGGAGAACATACATTACTTGCTTTTCTGAGTTTGTGTTACTTCACTAGTATAAGACTCTCTAGCTCCATGCATTTACCTGCAAATTTCAAAATTTCATCTTTTCTTACTGCTGAGTAGAACTCCATTGAATAGTAGATGTACCACATTTTTATTAAGCATTCATCAGTTGAGGGACATTTAGGATGTTTCCATTTCTTAGCTATTGAGAAAAAAGCAGCAAGAAACATGGATATACAGGCATCTCTACAGTATAATGGGTCCTTTGAGTATATGCCAAGGAGTGGTATCCCTGGATCATATGGCAGGTTCATTTTTAGGTTTTTGAGGATTCTCCACAATGCTTTCCATAATGGTCACACAAATTTGCAGTCCCACCAGCTGTGAGTGTTGTTCCTTTCTCCACATCCTTTCCAGGGTTTGGAGTCTTTTGTTCTCTTGATTGTTTCCAATCTAACTGGTGTAAGATGGAATCTTAAAGTAGTTTCAGTCTGTATTTCTCTAATTACTAAGGATGTTGAGTGCTTTTTAAGGTGCTTCTTAGCCATTTTTATTTCTTCATTTGGGAGCTCGCTATTTAAGTCTATTTCCCATCTTTTTATTGGGTTTTTATTTTCTTATTTTTCTTTATTGAGTTCTTTGTATATTCTGGATATTAATACTCTGTCAAATGTGTAGCTGATGAATAGTTTCTCCCACTTACTGTGTTTCCGCTTCACTTCCTTAGTTGTTTCTTTTGCTGTACAGAAACTTTTTAATTTAATGAGGTCCTACTTACTGATTATTGAACTTAGTGTATTAACTGCTTGTGTCTAATTTAGAAAGTCATTTTTCAAGCCTATTTCTTGTAGGTGCCACCAGTGTTTTCTTCTAGCAGTTTCCAAATTTCAGGTTTTATATTGAGATCTTTGAAACATTTGGAATTGACTTTTCAGGCTAAAAGATAAGGATCAAGTTTCATTTTTCTGCAGGTGGAGATCCAGGTTTGCGAGCACCATTTGATGGAAATGCTATCTTTCCTCCATTGTGTGTTCTTAACACCTTTGATGAATAACAGGTGGCTGAAATTATATGAATTCATGTTTGAATCTTCTATTTTGTTCCACTGAACTATATGTGTATTTTGGTTCACTTACCATGCTGTTTCAATGTCTAGAGCTCTGTAATATAATCTGAGGTCTGGCATGGCAATCCCCCAGCATTGTCCTTTTTGCTGAAGGTGTTTTTTTTTTTTTTTTTATTTCTGTGGTTTTTGTGATTCCATATGAATTTTAGGATGATTTTGTCAATCTCTGTGAAGAATGTCATGGGTATTTTGATTGACATTGCATTTAATATATAAATTGCTTTTGTTAAGATTGTCATTTTCACAATATTGATTCTACCAGTCCATGAGCATGGTAGATCTTTTCATCTCCTAGCGTCTTCCTCTATCTCCTTAGAGTTTTGAAATTTTCATTGTAGAGATCTTTAATGTCTTTGGTTAGGTTTATTGCCACATATTTTATTTTTTAAGGTTATTGAGAATGCATGGGTTTCCTCAAGTGCATTTTCTGATTGCTTGTTATTGGTATGTACAATGGCTACTGATTTTTTTTAAGTTGATTTCATATACTGCCACTTTACTGAAAGTATAAACCAATTCTAATAAGTTCCTGGTGGAATTCTTGGGATCTCTTATGTATAGAATCATATCATCTACAAATAGGGACAATTTACCTCTTCTTTTCCAATTAGTTTACCTTTAATTTCCTTCTCTTGTCTTATTTCTCTTGAAAGACTTTTAAGCATTATATTGAAAAAGAGTGGAGATAGTTGAAAGCTCTGTCTGGTTCCTGATTTTAATGGGAATGCTTCCAGTTTTTCTCCATTTAGAATGATGTTGGTTATGCTTTTGTATATAGCTTTAATTATGCTGAGGTATGTTCCCTCCCGACCAATCCCTTCTATGACTTTTAACATGAATGTATGTTGGATTTTGTCAAATATCTTTTCTGCATCTATTAAAATGAACAAGTGTTTTTTTGTCTTTAAGTCCAGTTATATGTTTTAGTACAGTTATTGACTTACATATGTTGAACCATCTATGCATCTCTGGAATAAAGCCAACTTGATCATGGTGGATGTTTTTGATGTGTGACTGTATGCAGCTAGCAAGTACTATGTTGAGTACCTTTGCATCTATGTTCATTAAGTATATGGGTCCATAACCTTTTTTGTGTGTGTGTCTTTACCTGATTTGGGTATTAGAGTGGTACTGGCTTCATAGAAGGAGTTTATGAGTTCTCCCTCTGTCTCCATCTTTATCAATACTTTAAACAGTATTGGTTGTAGATTTTCTTTTGAATGTCTGATAAAATTATGCTGTGAATCCATCAGGGCCTGGACTTTTTTAGTCAGGAGGTTTGGTATTACTCTCTCAATTTCCTTATTTCTTATGGATATATTTAGGCTGTTTGTCTTTTGTTGGTTTAACTTTGGTGGTGGCCACTATTTTAGAAATTCATCCTTTTTTTTTTTTCAATCTTTTTGAGACAGGGTCTCCCTGTAGCCCCAGCTGGCCTGGATTTGCTATGGAGACCAGGCTGGCCTCGAACTCACAGAGATCCTCCTGCCTTTGCCTCCTGAGTGCTGGGATTAAAGGCATGTGCCACCATGCCCTGCACATCTATCTCTTTTAGGTTTTCAAATTTATTGGAGTAAAGATTTTCACAGGATTCCAGTGTTTTGGATATTTTTGGTGCTTATTGTAATTCCCTTTCATGTCTAATTTTGTTGATTTGGAGTTGCTCTTTCTTTCTTTTTTTTTTTTTCAAT
>NW_008356163.1:370331-375748 GCF_000622305.1 Nannospalax galili
AACTTGATTTTTACTATCTGTGAACTCAATGATGAAATTAAGACACACATAAAATAAGATGTGGGTAGATTTCCTTGCCATCCAGATCAATTATTTTCCCTGGGCTGCATGAGCCTGATTGTGCCAGCACTGTGTAACATGTTTAAGAAATTTAACCCCCGACACAATAGTTTCTGACTTTAGATGAGGACATTAAAATGTGAAATTGTAGAGAGAAACACAAAACTCCATGTTTTCCCAAAGTTCAGAAAGCTTGAATCTAATAGTTGTTTTCTTTCACCATTTCCAAAGGGACCATGGTGTAGAGGAGAGAGAAGTCAGGAGAGGAAAGAAGGTGGGAGTCAGGAGACATTGCAGGGAGGGGGAGGATAATGGAGCACTGAGATTAGGGAGGAAGGGAAGGGGGAAGTTGGATGGGAAACAATAGAGTGGAGATGAGTGAATGTTGGGGGGAAGGCTAGGAATCCTAGAGGGAAAAGTGATGCCATTGAAACCCTATGAGAAATGCACACCAGGTGTCTGAATAGTGATGCACATGTATAACTGAGAGCTGCTTGGGAGGTAACGCAGTGCCAGATAGAAGAGACCTGCCTTAGCGTGACAATCATGACATAGAGCTCTCATCAAAGAAGCTTCTTTTTGCAACAGATGGAAGCTGCTGCAGAGTTACACATCTGGGCAGGCACAGAGACACACCTTGGAGATGTCCAGTACTATGTGATACATGTGCAGTTGAATCTCTACAACCAAGGCTCATTGAACAGACAGAATAAGGGGTAGAGAGAGGGATAATGCACCCCTCAACTCTCACCAGTGAGGTTTCCATGTACATCATAGTGTGATGTACACAGAAGGCCACAACTGGGCAAATCTTGGAGAATAAGATACTTCAGAGTGTAGGATGGGACTCCAATATGGAACCTCACCTACCCAAGGCACAGGGACCATTGTGAGAGAGGAAGTGGAAAGATTATAAGAGCCAGGTCTGTTTCACGAACACAGGGGGGTGGAGGCTTCCAGGCCACTGGAAGCTTGCTCATTGAGCCTGTGGCATCAGTGGGATCAAGCACAGGACCCATGTCAGCTCAATTTAACAAGGGACCAAAGAGGAGATGAGAAATGGGTGATGGGCCAAAACTAGATTGAGAACTGTTTAAGACTGATTGCTACTGGGTGATGGAGATTATGACTTACATATGACCACTGGATCTGCTGAATAGACTCCAGTGGATGCATTTCCACTGAAGGATATTTGGTTACAAACACCCTAATGAATAGGACTCAGCATGTAGGGCTGAGCATGTAGTGTATAGAGTTCAGTCGGGGCGGGGAGTGGATGGGGGAGCGGTGTCTGGATTTTAGAGGTAAATGTATGAAATTTAAAAAGCTCAATAAAAAGTCTATGTGCTGAATTGATTCACACATAATAAAAACTCTCTAAAATTTGCCAGTATAGAGAGCTTACTCTGTGACTGATATGTATTGTAGCCCCTGTAATATTTTATGTATGTTCTGTGACCTTTCTGTGACTGTACTAGGTCATATATCTAGATAACAAACAAAACAGTCTTAAATGTCTTGAATAATGTAGCTGTTTATGTTTCAATTTTGCAGACTATGCTGAGGATTTTTCTGCTCTTAGACTCCAGTGGAATCTTGCCTAGGACTTGGGTGAGTTCTTTATTTTCTTTGAAATATAACAATCTATTGAGTGTGTGTGTGTGTGTGTGTGTGTGTGTGTGTGTGTGTGTGAATTCATCAAACCCCACTAAAACATCCCATGAAGATATATAAAAAGTTTTTAAGTTTTCTGTAAGCATACATTATGTTTTTTTCATCGTACTTTAATCAGAAGCATATTGAGAAAGAGATTTTGGAGTTAAAAAGCATCATGCCCAGGGGACTTGAGAAGTTTCTTCATGACCTCTGAATTTCATCTTTTCTTTAAGTAGAATAAGATTATTTTACATGGAAGATTTGACATGTACAGAAATGATTGAAAATGTATATATGTTCACATAGAAGCGTATCATGCCATATTTCCATAGTGGTCTCCACTTCTATTAGTAGGTTTTGGTCTCACAGTGCACTATTTAAGGAAGAGATGGTACAAAGCTCATTCATAGTTAGTCAACTTCGAAAGTCAATTACTTATTATCTAAATGGAAAATATGATGAAAGTAGCTATAAGAGAGCAGGAGAGCACGGAAGACGGTAGACCTCTGTATGTGGACTGGAGCTGAGATTTTGAGGTGTGTGCAACAGTTGCCCCTCAGTACTTGTCAATATTCAAAGAGCTACAATAATAAATAACATCCATAGCATATTTTAGAAATTGATAGATCTTGAGATTTTTCTTGGCAACATTACCTTAAAACATTATTGGGGATGAAGAAATGACTCAGAGCTTAAGAGCACTTGCTGCTCTTACAGAGGCCCAGGTTTGGTTTGCAGCACCCACATGGTGGCTGACAACCATCTTTACCTACAGTTCCAGGGGATCTGTCACCCTCTTCTGACCTACACAGTCAATGCATGACACAAGTACACTTATGCACATATGGGCAATATACTCATACACATAAAAACTACTTAATAAAATAAAGGACATTGTTAAATAAAAATCTGTAAACAAAGGAACTGTATTTCTCAAAATGGACTTTACCACACTCTATTTCTAGTCTTTTAGAACATTCTTCAGTCAACTTATGCAACAGTATTCAACAACACGCCTTCAATGAACCTATTAGTCAAGCATATATCTGTGGTAGGGATTGTTGAAATGAGTAAGTAAACATATGCTAGAAACACAGATTACAAGAAGCATGCTACTTGTTACAGAGACATAAAAACTGTGGTATGATTGCTATGTCAATGAGAATGTGAAACAGATGATGATTTCTATAGATTATAAGATTTTCATATTTCTTATTTTAGTTGAGAGAAATTTTCTCAAAAATAAAAGAAAAATGATACAAGCAGCACTAAATACATCCATTAAGTTTTGCGCGTGTGCGCGCACACGTGTCTGTGTGTGTGTGTGTGTGTGTGTGTGTGTGTGTGTGTGTGTCTGTGTCTGTGCAACAATGATAATTATACAAGGAGAGTCCATGAATTCAAGATGTTGGAACAAACTTCCAAGGGAGAAAAACAATCAACAGCTCAACCATCCCTAAAACCTAATAACCATAATGTCAGGCACTGAAAACTACCTCTATTGGTGCAGTAGTAACACAATTACCTGGGAGGCAATCAACAGCTACCAAATTGGACTTAAAACCCCCTCAATGGGCATGAACTCACAGATGGCACTGCAACCTCAGTCAAATACACATAGTAGGAAAGGACATATATCCCACAGAAAACCTTATTTCTTTCATATATCCAGACAAAGGAAATTTCTTACCATATGCTAAATATGAATCTTTATTTTTACGGATGAGCATACTATACACCATTCAACAAAGAAACTTCTTTTTGCAACAGATGGACACTACAGAATTTCACAACTAGTCAGGCACAGAGAATATTTGTCTAAGAGATACCCAGTACTTGACGACACACCTACAGTTGAACCTCTGTACGTAACTAAGGCTCATGGAACATTGTAGAAAAAGGGACTGAGAGAAAACCAATGTGTCCCTCAACTCTCACCACAAAAACTCCTGCATGAAGCAGAAGGCACAACTGGCCAAGTTTTAAAGAATAAGAGACTGCAGAGTGTGTATGCTTGGATAAGACTCCTATATTGATTCTCACCCACCCAGAGCTCAGGGATCATTGTGGAGGAAGGGGTGGAAAGAATTTTACAAGTCAGGTCTAGTCCATGAACGCTGGGAAGCAGAGTCTTTTAGGCCACTGGAAGCTTGCACCTGTGAACTTGTGGCAATGGTGGTATCATCAAGCATAGGACCTATTCCAACTCAATTAAACAAGGGCCCATTGGAGACCTTCAAGAGGAGGAGAG
Source organism: Nannospalax galili (assembly GCF_000622305.1). Classification (NCBI taxonomy): domain Eukaryota; kingdom Metazoa; phylum Chordata; class Mammalia; order Rodentia; family Spalacidae; genus Nannospalax; species Nannospalax galili. The sequence continues at coordinate 374,299 of NW_008356163.1, forward strand.
AAATAGGTGGTGAACTGGCTGCAGACTGTGAACTATTGGAAACCTATTGCTAGAGGGTGAGGGAGATAGGTCTTACATACTATCTCTAGTGGATGAATTTACAAAAGGACTTCTGGGTACACATTCTTGTCTGATTAGGGCTTAATGTGTATCGTGGAATCCATGAGGGTGGAGGGATAGGTGGCATGGAAGGGGATGGGTTCAAAATTTCATTAAGGACTGACATATGAAATTTAAAAACTCAGTAAAAAATTTAAATGATGATGTGATGGCACAAGGCAAGTTGGAGAGGGAAGAATGGAAATGATGTAAATATAGTTGTCATGCATGAAATTTAAAAATTACATGAAAAAAACAGGATGAACATAAAAAGAATATGAAGATCATATGAAGAGACTGTTTGAGTCTCTTTGGATATCTGATTTTATTAGAAGCAAATTAACTTATGATAAACACGAAGCCAATTGTTTTAAAAGATCTGGTCAATGTCTGTGATTTAACAAGATAGAGTAAAACAATAATAAAATGTATGTCTTGGGTAAAATTGTACTATCCACAGGGGAAAGCACATTCAAGAATGTAATTAGTTAGGATAGAGTAGTAAAGAGAGAAAGAAGAGCCTTAGGAGAGTTAAGTCCCAACAGTCTCTAGATGAAAATAAATGATTTTGCCCTTTTGTTCAGTTACCAGAGGTAAAGACAGAAAGATTGATTTATATATCAGGTACATTTCTGAATGGCTGTGTTTTAAAAAAGATTAATTAAGTATAAATTTCCTTGAAAACATGATCAATCATATTGAAGAATATGTAAATATATATTTTATCCTGTATTCTTCATCACAAAATGAAATGAAAGAAAAAGAATCAAGAGAGATCAATTTATTATCTCCTCTCTCTGTGTGTGTGTGTGTGTGTGTTACCCATCTTTTTGAGAGAGGATCTCCCTATAGTCCCAGCTGGCCTGAAACGCCCTATGTAGTTCAGGCTGGCCTCAATCTCACAGATATCCACCTGCCTCTGCCTCCCAAGTACTGGGATTAAAGATATGCCCCACCACGCCTGGTGACACTTTTTTCTTTAGGCCTTAATGTATTTGACTTCTTGCATTTTTCATTACTATAAGGATGTACAAACACATGTACTTTATTTATTTTTTTAATTAGAAGAAGCATTTCATTACAACAGCATTAACCTATTCAATAACATTTTTCTGAGCTAGGGTACATCTCTTTCAAAATTGGCTATACATTTCTAGGTTTACAGATGAATTATTATGCTTATATAATCTTTTACTCATTATAAACTCTATAAGACATAAAATAAAATGAGGTTCTAACCTTTAAAAAATATCTCCATTTCATTATTAAAATACAGTTTCATAAAGAAAAATTCATTTTTAATACAATTGACACTACGATGCACATGTGTTTCTAATCTCTATATATCTTA
>NW_008356163.1:376396-381504 GCF_000622305.1 Nannospalax galili
TCTTGGAAGCATGGAGGAAATGATTCCTCTGTGTTGACCCTCCTCTTTACAGACTGGACACTGGTTCAAGTCCATCTGGTGGGGTCACCTTGGAAACACAGGTACTTTTATATTAATAAAGGCATGCCAGTTAACTATACTTTTTCAAAATTACTCCTGTGATGCCGTACATAAAACTCTATTTTTTTCTGTATCTATCAAATAATAATGGGTGCTACATACTGAAGATGCTGATAATTCTTCATTCATATGCTACACAAACCTTGGTATTTATACAACATAAGAGCACACTGACACCCTACCACATACACAGAAATGCACATGCATAAATAGAAACCAGAGGGGCTGGAGAGCTCGGTCAGCAGTTAAGAACACTGACCATTCTTACAGATACCAGTGTTCGAAGCCCAGCACCCACATAACAGCTAACAACTGTCTGTAACTCCAGTTCCTGGGGATCTGACAGCCTCTTCTCTCCTCCAGGAGCATTGCAAAACACAGGTGCATTTACCTACATGCAGGCAATACATGCATACACATCAAATAAAAAATACAAATAAAATATAAAAAATAAATAGAAACCAGAAAGCACTGTACTTTGAATAATTTTGTTAATTCTCTTCACATTTTGTGTTAAATGAAAATGTCAGTTTAAAAACCAACAACAGTCATAAGTATTTGTTATAATCTCTTGTTCCCATTTCTTTTCATCCCTTCTCTTTTACTTGATGTTTTGGCAATTGCACTCAGGTGAGTGCTAGAACTCTTGTAACATAACGGATGATAAATGGCAAGCTCTTTAATAAATTCTCTTTTTCAGTAAAACCTATAAAGACTCAGCATTATAACTATTTTCATATATTAAATGATATACAATTTCAATTATAAAATGATTTTATAATTAATATAAAATTAATAATGAAACAGATACAGTGAATAATAATATTTAATAATGGAGAAGCTTCTGTAACCATATGAGATATTATTTATATATTATATCTTGTTGCCTATATTTTATGGTTTATTTCTAAATTTTTTATTTCCTTCACATCATGTCATATCTAGAACAAGATTTTCTAATATTTAAATCTAGCATCTAGTAATGAATGAAAGTGATCTAGGCAAGTCGCATAGATCAAGATTTATGTGGGGACCTAAAGGCCCCACCTTGCATAGGTCCGAAAGGACGTTACTGGGGGTGCAGCCTGGCTTGCTTTGAAACTCTGAAGAATACTTCAGCACTGCTGAGGAGTTCATGATCAGGGCATGACCATCCTTAAGATACACCCTCGGGGGTGGGGGGGTGTTCCAGTTGCCTTTATAAGCTTTGTAACACCTGCAATAAATGAGTCCCTGCTTGACTAGACTCCCTGTTGCGTCTGAGTGTCCCCGGGTATTGGGGGCAGCGTGGGCTGGTGAACAGTGTGCTTACTCATCCCCAATCATCACTTCGCCGGGGGTCACTGGTTCGAACCCCCAGCAGATTTACATGATGGTTTAGATTCAGTTTGTCAACTTCAAATGTGGTATTTTTTAAACATCACTATGTACTTTAGAAGTTATTCTTTATGGAGTGTTTTTAGAATATGCAGATGAATACTTAATATTAGAGTATGCTCTGATTAATGGATAATATATTGTACTTATTCTGACTAACATATTCTAATCGATCATTGCATCATTGACTTTTGTAACCTTTTAGACCAAGAACAAAGAAGATGGACAAGGGCAACTGCTCCTCATTGACTAAAGTTTTTCTCCTTGGAATAACAGTAACCCTAATATGAGGTTAATATGAACGTGCTTTTATTCACTATGTTTCTAGTTGTTTATCTCACCATTCTGCTGACAAATGTGGGAATGATCATTTTGATCAGAATGGATCCCCAGGTACACACACCCATGTACTTCTTCCTCAGCCACCTCTCCTTCTCTGACCTCTCCTACTCCACTGCAATTGGGACTGAGATGTTGGTGGACTCACTGTCCAAGAGTAAATCAATTCATTTTCTTGGCTGTGCCTTACAATTTTTCATTTTCTGCATCTTTATAGATGCTGAGTGTGTGCTTCTCGCTGTGATGGCCTTTAATCGGTACAAGGCCATCAGCAACCCCCTGCTCTTTGTAGTGGATATGTTCAACAAGGTGTGTTACCAGTTATTGGCTGGTATTTACACTGTGGCATTGGCAGATACTTTGACACATACAACCCCGACATTCCACTTGTATTTCTGTGGGTCTAAGGAGATTAATCATTTCTTTTGTGACATCCCTCCAGTGTTAGTACTATCTTGTTCAGATACACGGATCAATATGTTACTGATGTTTACCGTTTTGGGGTTTATTGAACTGAGCACCATCCCAGGAGTCCTTATCTCCTATGGTTACATCATCTCTTCAGTCTTGAAGATCCGCTGTGTTGAGGGGCGGTTCAAAGCTTTCTCCACCTGCACCTCCCACTTGACTGCCATTGAAATTTTTTAGGGAACAATGCTCTTCATGTATTTCCAGCCAAGTTCTTCTCATTCCTTGGATCAGGATAAAGTGGCCTCTCTTTTTAATACCCTGTGATTCCTTTGCTGAACTCTCTGATTTATATTCTGAGAAACAAGGATGTGGAAGACATTTTCCAAAAAGTAAAAACTAAAATGTGGCTTAAATAATTGTTTTATGTGAAAAGCACATAAAGTATGATGTTTGCTATTTCTGTAAAATTATAATGCATGAATCATAGTAAGTCAAGTTATATTTTACAGCCAATTTATGAAAAAAATAGGTATTTTCTGTTTTAAATTTTTTTTTAATTTTATGTGTATGTGTGTATTGCCTGCATGTAGGTAAGTGCACCCATGTCATTCAATGCTCACAGAAGTTAGAAGAGGCTGTGGGATCCCCTGGGACTGGAGCTATGGACAGTTGTTAGCTGCCATGTGGGTGCTGGGGCCCAAACCCTGGTCTTCTGCAAGAACCACCAGTGTTCTTAATGGCTGAGCCATCTCTCCAGCCCTGGAAAAAATAGGTATTTTCAATAAACTTAAAAACTTAGAAAATATTTCAGGACAACATGTTTATCAGACTTCATGATTAGTTTTTTTTTAATTAGTATGTGGTACTCCTTTGATATTTCAGTTGTATAAGTTTATTTATTTATTTTTCAGTAATGGAGACTGAACCCAGAGATCTGTACAGGCCAAGAAAATGCTCTACAAATTGTTTAGTGTTTTATATAATTATCAATATCCTAGATCTTTTTCATAACATTGTTGAAACAGTTCACATATTAAAAATGGGGAGGCACTGGCTTCTAAATAATTAAGAATCATTCTAAATAATGAAAATATGTCTCCATTTAAACCATTTTTCTGTCATGTATTCAATATTATTGCTATATCATTCAAATAGTGATTAATGAACACATTCACACATCAAATATTTTTAGTATTTTATTTTATGTGTATGAGTGTATTGCCTGCATGTATGTGAGTGCACCCATGTCATGCAATGCTGCGGAGGTCGTAACATTGCTTCAGATTGCCCTGGAACTGGAGTTAAGGAATGTTCGTAGCTGCCATGTGAGTGCTGGGAATCAAACTGCTCTTAAACACTGAGCCATATCTCCAGCCCCAATAAAATATTTTTAAAAAGAAGTATTTCCAGTGAGGTTTTAAATGCTCTCAGTCTTACAAATTTAAGCACATATATCAAATTAATCTTATAAACAAATCTAAACCATTTCCGGAAAAATTTCTTTAACTTTCAGTTCCCTAGTCAATAGACTTGGTTTTGCAACCTCTTAATTGAAAATTATACTTATGTAAATTTAAAGGATCATATATATATATGTATATAACATATATTTGACTATATTAATCATATGGAAAGCAATGTCATAGGTACACACTGTATTTGCATAGCTGTGACTCACCTCACGTCCACCTTGTCTCGACATTTAATCTGAATCAGCCAATCTACAACTGAGTTGGCATTTCTCATGTAATTATTTCAAAGTTAAAATATTCAAAAATTACATGAATAGAGTATGCATTTTGATCAAGGGAAACTTCCATCATGTTTTCTTTTTAAATTTTTATACTTCTCCATACCATGCTTCAGATCTAATAAAGAAAAACATTTGAAATTAGGGAAATCTAATTGTTCTATTTTGGCTTTCCCAGTAGTCTGCAATGATTTTATGATGAGTATTTTTACCTCAATATCTACATATCCTTACAAGTTGAATGAGTTTTTATCACGTTATTATAGTGGATTTCTAAAAATATTTTATTTATTATTTTTATTTTATGTGTTTGAGTATATTGCCTGCATGTATGTGAGAGCACCAGTGTTGTGCAATGCCATGGAGGTCAGAAGAGGGCTTTGGGTTCCTATGGAACTAGAGTTAAGGATGATTCATAGCTGCCATGTGAGTGCTGGGAACTGAACCCAGGTCTTCTGCAAGAGCAGTCAGTGCTCTTAACCACTGAGTCATCTCTCCAGCTCCAACTGTAGCAGAATTTTTGTGGCTATCACTCCTGTGTGTGCCTTCAATTCACACTCACATTTTGTACACTAAAGAAACCAAACCTAGTGTACAGTTCATCAGAAAACTAGACTGGAGTGATAGGTTTTTTTTTTTTAATTTTTAATTTATTTTTTTGTTATGATCTTGGAAGAAATGGGTCAGTGCTCTCTCATTGGTTGTTTTAGGTGAATTTATCTGCTTTCACTTACCATCACTCATTTTAACATCCAAATCATTTTATATTTTATACACAAAAATTCCAATATGAAGAATGTATACTCACTTTTTCCTCAGAAGTAATAAGATAACAATGAAAATTGATACATTTTAGATCTTTTTAATTTCTTTAGATGTTTAGGACTAATTTTTAAATTAAAATGTTCCCACTTTGGACACCAGTTCATAGATTAAAATATTCTTTCTCTTTAATGCATACTGATTCTAAAATTTGGTATGTAGGGCTGGAGAGATGGATCAGTGGTTAAGAGCACTGACAGCCTTTGCAGAGGACCCAAGTTTGATTCCCAGAGCCCAAATGGTGGCTATGAACCATCCTTAACTCCAGTTCCAGGGGAATCTGAAGCCC
>NW_008356163.1:381543-403229 GCF_000622305.1 Nannospalax galili
TGTGTGTATGTGTGTTTTGACTGCATGTATGTAATTCATAAAGTTGCCTCCTTGTCATGCATTTACTGCAGAAGTCAGAAGAGGGTGTCAGATTCCCTAAAATTGGAGTTATGGATGAGTGTTAGTTGTCATGAGATGCTGGGAGCTGAACCTGGCATTCTGCAAGAGCATCAGTGCCCTTTAAACACTGAGCTATCTCTCCGGCTCCTCAGAAATACTTCTTGAAGCATTCATAATTCAAATATGGCCTTGTATAAGCAAGTTATAAAAAGTTTCTTAACTTTCTATATAAACACAGTCCAAACTAACATATAAACACCTTAATCTTTCCAATCGCTTCATATCTAATACTAATTATTTAACATCTATTTCCATTATATTTAGAGAAAAAAATGGAGATTCTGTAGTGCAGTTAGAATACCTAATTCCATGAACTTCTGATTACAATAATAGATGCTATAAGGAAAAATGATGCCCTAGAAACCCTAAGAGAAATGCACATAGTGTGTGAACATTAATGCATATCTATACCTAGGAGCTGATTGGTAAGGAACGCAGTGTCTGATAGAAGAGACTTCCCTCAGAATGACAAGCAAGCAGTGCAGCACCTATCAAAGAAGCTTCTTTTTGCAACAGGTCGAGGCTACCACAGAGTTGCACATCCGGTAAGAATCAGAGAACATATACCTGGAAGATGCCCAGTACTACGTGACACATCTGCAGTCAAATCTCTACAACCAAAGCTCATGGAACATAAGGGGTAGAGAGAGGGTTAATGTACCCTCAAATCTCACCAGTGAGGCTTCAATGTACAACAGAGTGCAATACACACAGTAGGCCACATCTGACCAAGTTTTGGAGAATAAAAGATTGTAGAATATAGGATGGGACTCCTATATGGAACCTCACTCACCCATGACTCAGGTACAATGGACCATTGCAGAAGAGGAGACAAAAGATTGTAAAAGCCAGGGCTGGTTCATGAATATAAGGAGGTTGAGGCTTCCAGGCTACTGGTGGCTTACTCATGTAACCTGTAGCAGTGGTGACATCGAATGGGAGACCTGTGTCAGCTCGATTAAAGAAGGGCCCAAAGGGGATGTGAGAAATACGTAGCTGGGAGCACTAGATGGAGAAGTATTTGAGATGGCTGCTGGGTGAGGGAGAGCATGATTTACATATGAACGCTGGATGGGCTGATTAGACACCAGTGGATGCATTTACAGTGAAGGACATTTAGTTACAAAGACATGAATGAATAGGACTCAGCATGTAGGGTGGAGAGCTGAGGGTTTGGTGGGGTGATATGGGAAGGCATAGATGGTGAAGGGGGACTGAATTTTATTGGGAAATGTATGAAGTTTTAAAAGTCCAATTAAAAACATTACAGAAAAAGATAATGACATGAGAATGAAAATAAATAGAATCTTTCTTTAAATGTTATCAGAAACCATGTTTTTTTAAAAACAAAGACAGGTATTGTGATGGCTAATCCTGGGTGTCAACTTGATTGGATCTGAGATTAACTGAAATGAAAGAGATCTTCTTGATTGGATCATCTAAAGCCAGAAGACACACCCTAAATGTGGGTGTTACCTTCTGATGGCAGCAAGTAAAAGACCAGAGCAGAGGAGAACACCAGGCTTCTTGCTGCTTGCCTTCCCTCTCGCTGGTGCGTTCATCTTGCTGCTGTAGACTGAAGAATAGCTGATCTTATGAAATTTGTCACACCTTCAGTGCCAGATTGGGACTACTGAGCCATCCAGCCTTGTGGACTGAGTGACTACGGATCATTCTACTGGTTCTGTTTCTTTGGAGAACCCTGACTAATACAGGTATAAAGATTATTGAGACTTTTTATGAAATACACAAAAATTCAATAAAAACAAATTAAAAAAAGAATAAGAATGGGCACATGTGGTATATATACAGACAAGCAGGAGATACATATACAAATAAATGATTAAGTGAATAAATAAATAAAATCACTTAAAATCATAAGATGAACATATATGATCAGAAAAATATAATAAAAATCCAGTTAGAATACATAATTCCATGAACTTCTGATTACAATAATAGATGCTATAAGGAAAAGTGATGCCCTAGAAACCCTATGAGAAATGCACATAGAGTGTCTGAACATTAATGCATATCTATACCTAGAAGCTGCTGTGTAGGGAATGCACTATCAGAAGAGACCTCGCTTAGAGTGACAAGCATGCCATACACAACTCATCAAAGAAGCGTCTTTATGCAACAGATAGAGGCTACTGCAGAGTTGCACATCTGGTCAGGAACAGAGAACATACACCTGAGAGATGCCCAGTACTAGGTGATACATTTGCAGTTGAATCTCTACAACCAAGGTTAATGGAATATAACTGAATAAGGGTTAGTTTGTATTATATATCTATTATTGTTTCAATTTATCAGGTGACAAAATTGTTTCATCTCGCAGTCTGCCCTGTGACTTCCTTGAGTACTGGGGCTCCTATATTCAGGACACTAGGATGAACTTCTCATTTTCTTAGCTATTTTAGATGATGTCGATAACTGGGTGTTTATCTTTAAATTTAAAAAGGCAAACTAAAATATTTTATTATAGTTAGCAAATAATAGTAATGTTATTACTGTTACTACTAATAGAATCGTTAGTTGGATAAGAGACTTTTTACTCCATTACATGTTATTCCGAAATCTCTGAAAAGCAGGTACTTTGCAGTCAGACAAACATGAAGTTCACGGGACTCAAGAAGCTTTCTGTTACTTTTCATATAACATTTTCTTTCTATATAATATTGTTATTGTTAGAAAAAAGTATTTGAATTTGCAATATACATGGAGATCAAATACAGAGTATCAATTTATGTGCAAACCTATAACCTTTAGCAATATGCCCATAATGACATAAAATTAAATATAAAGATTTTGCTCTCAATATTCCACTGCTGAGTAGACACTTCAAACACACATTTGTAGAATGCATAGTAGAGGCATTTTATGGTTTGAATGGTTAAATAAAAGATTAACTCTGTCTGAATAAAAGACTGAGGAAGTCAAAGAGTAAAACCTTACTGTCATATTGAGGAAAGGGTGAATTCTATATTTGGACAAACATAGAATTTGGATTGCATGCAAAATTCCTTCTTTAAAAATTTGTAGTAATTAAAGAGCCACTATAATAACATACTGTAGAAATGTATACAGCATTTGACTTTTCCTTTAAAGAGTTTCCTTATGCACAGTTTTGAACATATATTTGTCAAAACAGATCTAACTTCCAAATTCATTACAATGTTTTTTGTTGAACATCCATGAAACTTGGAACCTGTAAGCTTTTACCCACATTTATACAATGACTCAATACTTACTCATACTTACTCAGGGATTATTGGAAAGGAAAAGAGGAATTTTTATGACCAGAATGAAGAAATATTAAGAAATGTAGTTGATGTTGAGGAGAATGTTTGCTATGGAGATGGAGCTACAGTCAGAGAATGATGACAAAAGCGGATTGTAAGTTCAGTGTTTATTGGAAATTGTGATGGAGAAGATTGTCTAAGGAAAGGAGGAATCGAGGTGAACAATGACGGATATGAGTATCACTGAGCAAATCAATTTCCATTTCATTCCACATCCCCACTAGAAATCCTGGATAAGACCTGACATCCATCAATAGGGAGTTGGGAGCACTGTGATGATGGCAGCATGGGTGAATGGCTGACTACTCCCATGGAAAAAATACTGAGTGAGGAATTTAATTATTCCTGTTAGAACAGCATGAAAGAAGAAGGCTGAGTCTCAAGAGAATTAAATCTCAATAGTACTTATAGAAAATAAATACAGTCAACCTGTTTTTCGGGTAATAGAGGTAAGGAGAGACATAGTCCCTCATCTCAGGTACATTTATGAATGATAATTTGTAGAAACAGAAGAAAGATAAAATATTTCTTTGGACACATGAACATTGCAGTTGAGTTATGAATGAGTAGGTGGATTAACCTTGTGGGCAGCTGCATACATGCTGTTACCCAGTGACCAGAGGGATTTTCTTGTTAGACATTTGTGAATATGACCATACTTATTTGTCTTGTATAGGGTTTATAAATATGTCTAATGTTTTTGCAATTATTATAACACATACATAACTACTTTTTTTCCAAATCTCCATATGTGTGATGTGGTACAGATGACTGAATTTTTTTCATGGAAATAATAATAATGTTGCAAATTACATATAGTTATTTTAAGATAATGCATGTCCCATATATAACAATAGCCATGATATTTTGAGATTTATATCACAAACTACATCTTTCTTCTCACATAACAACAAAAGGGGATACAGATGTCCCATGTTATATACAGACACCTCTCATGTAAAAAACAGAACCAGGTTTCATAACTAAATTCTTTTCTATTTCTTTTGCCACTTTTGCTTACTTGAAAAGGACAACTTGCTGTCTAAAAAGTCATCCATGGTATTTGGTGTAATCTGTTGTTTCTAATGCTTTTTGTCTTTCCCCTTTGATTCTCAAGGAATACACAATTTGGATTGAGTAATAAAAATGAGTCAGGAAAGCTTGGAGACTGGTGGTGAGTGATAGAACTTTGAAATAAATTGTTTAATTTTTTAGCAAATTCTATAAAACCCCAAACAGTTTCAGAATAACTTTTATTATTCTTTTGTTCGATAAGTTGTGTTTCACAGTTATTCTGTAACATGCAGTACAGTGGATGTAATAAAAGTAATAAATTATTATACATATGATCCTTTTGCTTATGTGTATGTGATGTGTTGTATGACTTTATAAGCTAAATTGGTATTTCCTCATGTTCTCTGGTCCTATGGACCAACTTTTATTTTATGAAAATACATTGCCTAATGATGAGTAATGGAGATCAAGACATGTCAGGAAGTCCTGAGGTATATCTATATTTTTAATTCAAGTGCATCATCCATTTACTTCACAATGTATTTTAATGACTATGTCATATTAAACATAATCATTATCTGGGCAGTTTCTTATTTTACTTCGTGGAATTAGTACACTACACAAAAATGATGTTATGTTCGGCCTTCTAGAAAATATATCCATGTAGTTAATAGTTAATAAAAACACTAATCTAACATAGCATTTTTATAACTGTACAGATCAAGAAAAAAGAAGAATGCACAAGGAAAACTGTTCTTCATTACCAGAATTCTTTCTACTGGGAATTACTAACATCCCTGATGTGAAAGCTATTTTATTTGCTGTGTTTCTATGTGTTTATCTTGCTAGTCTGCTGACTAATATTGGAATGATCGTTTTGATCAGAATGGATCCCAAGCTTCACACACCCATGTACTTCTTCCTCTGCCAACTCTCTTTGTCTGACCTCTGCTACTCCACTGCAGTTGGACCCAAGATGCTGGTTGGCCTACTTACAGACAACAATCCTATTTCCTTTGTGGGCTGCTTTCTGCAACTCTTAATTGTCTGCATCTTTATAGATGGTGAGTGTCTTGTGCTAGCAGTGATGGCCTTTGACAGGTACAAGGCCATTAGTAACCCCCTGATGTACACAGTGGATATGTCCAATGTGGTATGCTACCAATTCTTAACTGGAATTTATATTGCATCAACTATAGAAAGTTCCATTGAGGTAGCACTGACATCCAGCTTATGTTTTTGTGGCTCTACTCAGATCAATCATTTCTTCTGTGATTTGCCTCCACTTTACCTCCTTTCCTGTTCTGACACACAGGTCAATGAACTGGTTTTATTCACCCTTTTTGGTTTCATTGAGGTGAGCACCATCTCAGGAGTCCTTGTCTCCTACTGCTACATCATCTTATCAGTCTTAAAGATCAGCTCTGCTGGGGGTCGCTTGAAAGCTTTCTCCACCTGTGCCTCCCACCTAACTGCACTTGGGATTTTCCAGGGAACCATGCTCTTCATGTATTTCCGACCAAGTTCTTCTTATTCTCTAGATCAAGACAAAATGACCTCACTGTTTTATCTTCTGATTATCCCTATGATGAATCCTCTAATTTACAGTCTGAGGAACAAGGATGTGAAAGAGGCCTTGGTCAAACTGAAAAATAAATGGTGTTTTTAAGGAAATTTCTTTCATAGACAGCAGGTTTATATTGGAGTTTCTTTTTATACTACACAATGGAAGACAGTCAGTAATGTTCTATGTCTTAATTTCTAAATTGTACTTCACTCTAATAATAATAATACACTGTCTTACACACTTAATGTGCCATAATTCCATTATTTCTTTAGTATATTTTGCTCTTTTTTTCAGATGGCATCAGACTAGAACAAAATTCAGAAAGGTTATTAATTAATGTAAAAAAAGTTACATTTTAGTACCAGACTATATTTTCTAAACTAACAACCTTTTTTAAATGATGACTTATGCACATAACTACTGTAATTTTCTCCTTCTGCAGCGATTCTAAACCCCAAAGAATTGGAATAGGGATAAAAACCATTTAGGAATGATAAAAGCCCAAATTTGCAGTTATCAGGAATGGTATTTATGTTATTATAAGAAAGCTTGCTGATCCTTCATGCTATATGAAGACATTAAGTGTGGCTGTTTGTAAACTTTGAAATGAGCGGTGAAGAGACACTGGATATTCCATGGGGTCCTTGATTTTGTACTCCTCCCTATGAAAACTATTGTTACCAATGTTGGAAATGGTAGCTTGTGTTCTAATAAGCCAGGTTAGCACAGTAAAGAGCCAAATCAATAGGGAAAAGCAAAACGGAAATTTATTCTATGTAGCCACACAGAAGAGGAACAAAAGGATTCAGTGACCCTCTCCCCATGTCTATCTTCAGGGGTCCCTGTGTTAGAAAAAAAATTGGGGTTGTAGAGCAAGAGATTGCCACTCCATTTGAAGGAGTCTTAAATCTCAAAAGACAAAGGAGCAATAACACATTATTAGGGAGGCCTTTGTTTTATCTCTGAGGCTGAAGAGAACCTCATTTTCAACCACCTTATTTCTCTCAGAATTAGCCTCTCAATTCATACATTTTATAGCCCCTTCTCTCCCCCGACTCCCATAGCCCCTTCCCCACCTAATTTAAGGTATTTTGTCATATATGTTAAGTCCTATCCAGTCAAGTGTCAAGCATTTGTATCCTGATGCCCCTCAGTGCAAGTTCATTTACTGGAGTCTAGTCAGTCCATCTAGAGTCAGTCCTTAAAAGAAGATCTACTCTCCCTCACCCCACAGTAATCCTTTGCTAATACTTCCTTGGCTATGGTTGGGCTCTGCTGCCGTTTTTGATATTCTATGCTTGGTATTACCTGACTGAGTCAACATGGGTCTTGTAAATGCTGTCACCATTGCTGGAACTTCATATGAGCAAGTTCCCAGACACCTGAAAGGCTCTGTTTCCTTATGTTCCTAGCTTTTACAATCTTTCTGTCCCCTCTTCCACAATGGCTCCTGAGCCATGGGTGGGTGAGGCTTAGTATAGGAGACCTATCCAGGGGTATGGACTCTAGAGTTTTTTATTCTCTAAAATGTAGAGATATTCATACAACAGTTACCTATGTCAACTACATTGCCCAAATACTATTATATAAGTAAACATGTGGAAGGGGGTGTCAGAGAATAGCGGTTCTATATCTCACCTGCTCTTCATTCTCTCAGTTAAAAATCCCAAATATAAAAATTTGAAACATATATTTTTGGATATATGTATAGCACATTCTTTAATGTTCTTTTACATAAAATATGTTCTGAACATTTAGTGTCCATAGTGTACTTTCTTGCTGCCATGTTTGTCCTCGATTGAGATCCCACAGCCATAGACTCCTATGAAAGTTTTGGGATTATTTTCAAAATGATGAGTCACAGTCGTGTTTGTAGAAAATATTGCATTATATCTGGTCGGTATTTGTGAAATAAAGATAACAATTAAAGGAGGTAGGGAGTAGTCCACTAAGTTTCTTGGAATTTAATCAGACTTTTCATTTCTTCTGTGGAGTCACTTTTAACAATTCATGTATTTCTTATATAAGAAGGTCAATGGTTTAATGGTTTTACACTGGCAATTAAAGCAAATTGAGAGAAAAGCACTTTTGATAAAGAAAATAGAATCTGGTTTTGGTGGAGACCTAACCTTTCAGTTAGACTGGAAGGTCAGTTCCTGTGAGGCCATGCAGAAGACTGGCATAATAATTAGATATTTAATGAGACAGTGTGCTTTTCCTTCCCATAATCCCTACCTAGTGTAATATCTTACTGGTATCATGGGCTCACAGCTTCATAAGTCTGCCTACCTTTCTAACTTCTTTAGAAAAGTTAATGCCTCCTTTGTTCTCTCTATCTCTTTTTGAAGCATGTTGCAGGCTTCCTTAACATTTCAGGTTTCCTTACTCTTTCTCTAAAGATCCCTTCCCAACTTTACTAGTCTGTCATGTGTCTGTACTCCATACTGGCTTAAAACTACATGATATTTTCCTTTACTCCTCCATTCTCTTTTTTTCCCACTGTTTTTATTGAGTTTTGGTGCACTTCATAGAATATATGGTAATCAAATTAGGGACCCTCTTCCCCCACAAAACAAGATTTCAGGTATTCTGTCATATATGTTAAGTCCTATCTGGTCAAGCATTTGTATCCAGAATTCCCTTGGTGCAAGTTCACCCACTGTAGTCTAGTTAGTCTGTCTAGACTCCTCCATTTGTTTTTGGACAACTTCTGAGATTTACAGCTCACCTCCCTTGGGTTGTTTGTCTTCTAATCGCTAATAAAATTATCTTCAAGTTTTTGTTAGATTCCGTTCTTAACTTATTTTATTAATGAGAGTATGAACTCCACTAGAGGGCCCTGACATTCCTCTTTATCATATTTTCATAATCTTGTTTTATTGAAGTGGTTACAATAATGAATTTTGGGATTTAATCTAATATCATTCTAGCATGGATAACAATCTACTCCAAAGTTTTCTTTACCTGTACTTCTCACTTACCTATGTGTGAGTGTTGGTATTGTTTGTCAGTCTGACTGGAATGTTAGATAACTAGGATTGGTGAGAAAACATCTGACTGTGATTTGGAAAATTTTCCAAACAGGGTTGACATGGGCAGTGACTGTGGGGAGGCAAGGTGCAACAGGAATCTAAGTGACTAGATCCCCAGATGAGAAGAGGCTGGAAGAGGTTGAGGGCAGCATGTGCCTGGGGATAGGCCACATTTATTCCTATGTGAACACTTCTATGATTATTGTTATCATCTGTGGGCATCAGACACGATGTGGGGTTTTCTTGGTCTTTCTACAATAAATCAACACCAAAAGCTCTATAGGATGCTCTGAGGCCTTCACTGATAGAATGACAATATCAAACTGTCCACTGCCTTGGACAGAGTTGTTCCTGTGTTCTCTGCTTCCCCAATATGCAGACAGCCGTTGATGAACTATCCAGACTACAATCCAATAACTTTTCCTTATTGCAAAGTTGAAGTCATCCTTCTCTCTGGATCATCACGATAAAATAACCTCAATATTTTATAATCTTTTTATTCATCTGCTGAATCTACTGATTTACAACATTAAGGAAAAAAAATAGAACTAGCACCTGAAAAATAAATGAAAATGAAAACAAGGTCCCATTAACATTATATGCACATAGCACAATCCTATTAACTTTATATAATACCAACTGCACTGGTGTAACCTAGTAATTATTTATATAGAGAAGCCTCACGTAATATAACTTATCTATGACATGTTTTACCTTCTGCTTTTGTTTCCTCTACACTTCCTTCCCTCCCTCCCTCCCTGCCTCCTTCCTTCCCTCCTTCCTTCCTTCCTTTCTTCCTTCCTTCCTTCCTTCCTTCCTTCCTTCCTTCCTTTCTTCCTATAATTTATTTCTTTATGTTTTTTTCTTCAGTAATAAGTTTTGAATCTGGGGTCTCATTCATGCAAAGTCAATCAATTACCACTGACCTATCATGGACATATTTATTGTTTTCATTTCTCTATTCTTTGTGATAGAGTCTAACTTGTTTTTCCAAGCTGGACTTGGACTCACTTTAGAACCAAATCAGGCTTGAACTCATAAACACCTTGCTTCCTATTTCTAAGCACTGGCTACAGCCCGTACGCCCAGGCCTAGCTTCATACTTTATTCTACTTCTCCAATGGTATTTCCTCATTGTGGAAAATTTCAGACTTCTTAATTTGACATGAGTTTCCATGATACATTCAAAAATTAATATTTCTTCTTCATATCTTATGTGAATTCAATTCAGATTTCTAAAGTTCTTTTTCAGGTACATTGTATAATAAAAATTGATCACTGTTCACTAAATTGTCATTCCAGTTATTCATATTGGTAATCATTCCATAATGTATAATAACAACACTATAAGTCCAAGACATAGTGAAATATAGTGAGCAGAAATTTAAAAAATTAGCTTTGGAAGATGATTTTCCTCCTCATCATCTCTGCTCATCTATTACCATTTATTTGGGTTTTCCACCTATGAGCTAACTATCTGTGGAAGCAGTATGAATGTGTGTGGATGAGACTAAACAGGGAAACCTGGGTGTCAATCATATTTATATGGGTTTGCGTTTGTGTTGGTGTGCAGCTTTGTTTTTAATGTATTCATTTCCCTGTGCCTATGATACTGTATTTGATTAATATCTGAATTGTTTATTGTACCCCAAAGTAAGAGAGATAATTTAACTAAAGTGAAGCCAATGTTAAGTCTGATAAACTACCCAGAATACAATCCAATACTCTTTCTTTATTGCAAAGTTGAAGTCATCCTTCTCTCTGGAGAATCTTAAAGAATACTAATCCAAAAATGGAATAAAGTCATTTGTAAAATCTGTGTGAGCCCTGTGCTTAAATGCATCAGTGTAGAGAACTTACATTTATTTAATGGAAAACATTGGAGAACTCAAGATACAATTACAAGATTATTCAAATGATATTTAAATTTTTCTATTTTGATTCTCCATATGAGGTCAGTGAGGGCTACGATGAAAAGAATTTAATACATTATGCCATGCTTAATTCTGTTGTAAGTATACATTTTCTATTTGATAACTTCTTATAATCTGCACACGAATAAATCCTCACAAACATTATTGTCCAAATATCACCTCATTAGCCATTCTGTACAATTAATAAATATTCTATGTTAATGTGTACATTATGATTCCTTTTTGGACTAGACACTGACATTCTAAATTGTATGCCAGGCCAGTGGTCACAAAATCCTTTGTGAGTGTGTATATATGTATATTGTGTGTGTGCATCTGTGTGTGTGTGTGTGTGTGTGTGCATGTGTTGGGGGGATGGAATTAAAAATTATTTTTATGGTGATGAAACCCAGCTAACAACATTGGTTTAAATAAGATTCTGATATTACTTAGCTATGTGTTGTTTTTTCACAAGAAGCAGCAATAGAATTTATTTTGAAATGCTTTCTAATACAATAGTTCTGAATCAAATTTATAAACCCCTCCCCATCTCCCCACTAGATAAAATGTTTTGCAGTAATTCGTTCCTTTTAGTGTATGAAGCTTGTTTACCATATCTTGATTCCATCACATAAATTTTTGTTGTAGTTTTACCACACATTTTAAACTGCATAAAAACCTAAATTCTGAAAATAGTGCTAACCTTTGTAACACTTTTTTAATATAGTAAAATACACATAAATGATGGGAGGTACAATGAAGGTTATTTGTACCTGTGTTAAAGAAATATCAGTCTACTCAAAATCACACAGGCAAAAAGTACCATATTGGATATCATAAATTTTGACTTAACTGATTTTTATTGTTGTTTTTATTTTAATCAAATGGGAAAGACCTATAGATTTAATTTCAAGGAGACAATAAAAATTGGTATAATTGAAAGACAAGAAAATCAAGAAAAATATTTGCTGTCTACAAAAATAAAATCATTTGACAATATCCTCATAAACAGTGAGAAAGAGGGAAGTGAACTGCAAAGCAAAAGAAAGCCAGAAGCAAACAGGAGGAGCTATGATTCTATATGATAATTTTGACTTGAAAATAAAATTAGAAGAGATAAAGAAGACCATTAAATATCACAAAAGAAAGCAACCATATAGATGTTATAAATATTCTATTATGTATTAGCCAAATATTAGTGTACCAGATTTCATAAAATAGTAAAATAATAGTGGCTGATTTTAGGGCTTCACTTTTATCATTTGATAGGCAGGAACAGAACAAAAAATGTAGATTTAAATTGCACCATAGGTCAAATGAACTTAATAAATATTCAAAGAATATTCCATATATAAACAGTGGAATCCACATTCTTCTAAATACCCCAAAGAATTCTCTCTAATGTCTGTCATATTTTAAGTAGTAAAGTAAAACCTAAAACAACCCAAAGAAAATCATCGGATCATACTAGTATAAAAGTGGACATCTGCAGTGGGAAAAACCTACAGAGGCTCTTAAAATAAATAGAAATTGAACAGTATACTCACTTTCAAGTTATCAGTGGTATCCTAAGGAAAAAAGTGAGGGAAGAAAATTAAAATTTCTGAAATAAAAAGATAATGAGTGCACAACTACTCAGATCCTTGAAATACAGCAGAGGCTCAGAAAAACAAATGCAAGATTTTCTTATATATTTTCAGATTGAGATATGAAATATATATTTATATTTTTATTTGTATTTATATTTATTTTTATAAGATGGATATAGAATGAAAACTGTGGGGTAGAGAAAAGAGTTTAAGGAGAGATGGCTCAGTGGACTTGGGCACTGGATGCCTTTTCAGAGAACTATGGTTTGATTCCCAGAATCCACATGATGGGTAACAACCATCTGTAATTCCAGTCTCAGGGGATAGGATGCCCTCTTCTGGCTTCCATAGACTTTGTATGACACAGGTGCACTTCCACAGATTAAGGCAAAGCACTCACACACATAAAATTAACATAAATAAAAGAAAATAATGAGTAGGGAGAAAAATGTTTCATGTTCTATATATATATATATATATATATTCACATATATGCATACGTATATATATATACGAAAACATAAGTAAGACTAAATACATGTAAAACTAAATACATGTTCAAAAATGTGATAAAACCCTTGATTTTCTAAATTATGTAAAAATTTAACTAGGGTTTTTCATATATAGAATCATATCATCTGCAAATAAGGATATTTTGACTTCTTTTCCAATTTTTATCTCCTTCATTTTTCTTAATTCTTACAGGACTTCAGGTACTATATTAAACAGAATCAACAGAGTGGACAACCTTGTCTTGTTCCTTATTTGAATGGGAATGCTACCAGTTTTTCTCCCTTTGGTATGGTATTGGCTATGGGCTTCTTGAATATTGTCTTTACTATGTTGAGATATTTCCCTGGTATTCTTAGATTCTCCATGGCTTTCACATGAATTATTGTTGGATTTCATCAAAGGCTTTTTTCTGCATCAAATGAGATGGCCATGAAGTTTTGGTCTTGACTCTGTTTATGTGGCAGATTATATTTAGTGATTTTTGTATTTTGGACCAACCCAGCACCTCTGGGATGAAGCAATCTTGACCATCATGGATGATCTACTTTATGGATTCTTGTATCCCTTCTGAACAGGACACCTACAGTGAAGGCATTAAGTACATTAATTTACAAATAGGACCTCATTAAGCTAAATTTTTTCTGTAGAGCAAGGGACACCATCGTTCAAGTGAAGAGGCACCCTACAGAATGGGGAAAAACTCATTTACATCCTGGATCTCTAAAACAGGCTTAGGAGCTAGAATATGCAAATTCAAAAACTAAGCATAAAAACTAAAAACACTGAAAAAAATGGGTCAAGAAGCTGAACAGGTAGTACTCAAAAGGGGAAAACCAAATGGTTAAGAGTAGGATTTGTTCTTCTGTTGTTTGTTTTAATGTTCAACATCTTTGGTCATCAAGGATCTAGCCCAACCATTCTTGGGCATATACAGAGATACCTGCCCATCCATGCTCATTGCTGACGTCTTAACAATAGCAAGGAAATGGAAATGACCTGGATTTCTGCCAAATCATGAATGGATAAAGTATGGCACATTTATGCAATGGATATTTTTAGCTGATACAAAATGAGTTTATGAAACATGAAGGTAAATTGATGGAACCAGAAACAATTATCCTGACTAAGGTAGCCCAAAACTATGAAAGAAAAAATGTAACATTCTCTCTCCTACAGTTTGATGCTAGCTTTGAATTTTTAGATATGCATGTTTATTTTGGAAAATTCAGAAACATTAGAAAATGAATAAACAGCATGGTGGGGGATTATCCATGATATAAAGGGGTCAAGTGAATAATAGAATAAGGAGCATTAAATGTGATGAGAAATGGGAAGCTATTGCTGAGAAGAGAGTTTAAGGAGGGATAAGTCACAGTAAAGGTCCTTAGAAAAAAGCCATATTGAAACAATCCACTATACTAAGTTTAATATATATATATAAATAAAGAATTTAAGCAAGTTACCATGTAACAGGTGGACATTGCCCCTATGAGGCACCACAGGCAAGCAAACAGAAGCAGAGGTCCAGGATTGGACTCCCCGTTTTGATGCTGTTGACCAGGGATGCCATAGACCCTCAAACCACATTGGCCATTGCCACTTTTCTTGGTTTCTCACCTTATTGTGATTGAAACACTATGTTACTGAACAAACAACATCTTTGGAACAACAGCTTTGGAACAAAATAGGAGAAATTAAGCTGAAATTGAGCTCAAAGCTTCATCTCTGTTGACTAGCTTACATGTTACTGGATTGTTATACATTTGCTACCACAAGAGAGAATTAATCATAAATATCCAGCTGTGAATCTTGTGAGCCAAAACAACTGTCTTGGAAACTTAAGTCCATTATTGTAATAGTGACATGAATTGAAAATTATGGGAGTAATCAACCACTTTACAATTAGATATAAGGTCCACTTCATAGATGCCACCCGTCTATGAATATTAGGACTATGAATCTGTGACTAGAAAGTTAATAGGTTTTTGGAGAAGGCCTAATACTATTATTCTGCTAAATAGTTATGGTATTAAATTGAATGCTAATGACTTATTGTTATAGCAATAGAAAAATGCATTTCTCAATTCTTAATAGCCAAGCTTTCTCATGCAGCAGATGGTGATTAAAAGGGACACATGACTGACCAACATGCAGAGAATAAGAGGTGCAGAGTGTTTATTCTTGAAGATGACACACACCTCAAACTTATGCCTCCCCAGATAGAGGGATCATTGTGAAATACAAGTCAAAAACTGTAAGAGCCAGATGTGGTGGAAGATCATGAGTGAACAGAGTTTTCCAGTGTTGGGGAAAAAAAAATGAAATACCTTGATGAATGCTGTAAGAACTCTGCATTTTGATAGAAAACTCTGTTTAAAATGTTGATTTAGATTTACTTGCTAAGCTTGCCTGTTCTGCCTGATTGTATCTACCACACATGGATGATTAACCTAGTTGAAATGCTAAGAATTGAAGTGCTGTAAACCTCCTTCCTGGACCCTGGACCCCAGACTCAGTTGATTTACAATGTGTCCTGTAGGCCTGTTTGCACATACCAGATAACCGATAAGGAACAAAAAGAGGGAAGTTGCACCAGGCTTACACCAGATCTACCCTTCCTGGAAAAGATGTTTAACAGAAACTATAGCTTTTAGAAGATGTTTGATCAAAGTGTCTGCTGAGGAATGCTTTTTGTGTAATGACTATGTGGGCCTATATAATTTGTACCTGAAACTGAATGGGGGTCAATCGCTCTGACCAGACTTGCATGTCTTGGGAAGCAGGTTGACCCCAGCTAGCTGGAAAGTAAAGACTCTGCTTGATTTTTACATCTCCAATCCCGTGTATTTGTTACCTGGAGGGGACCCATCGAGTCACGGACCCTAACACCAGATCACTGGGTAGTTACTCCAATGAATTCATAGCAATGGTAATTACAAGGACAAGACCTCAGTAAGATTTTGCTAGACAAATTCTCATCATAGACATGGGTAGGTGTGAAGAAACCCCTAAAGCAAGCTGAGGTACTATGGGCAACTGCTGGCTGTTGGGAGAGGGAGCATGAGTATTGTTTAAGTGTATAACTCTTGGTAGGTAGGTTAACCAAAGAGCTTTTGGGGATGAGAGAGACAGAGAGAGAGAGAGAGAGAGAGAGAGAGAGAGAGAGAGAGATTATTGTATTGGACAGGGTTATTAATCAGTGTGCAGATGGGGAGAGGATAAAGTACAAAGTACATTATATACAAGTCGCTAAAAATCAATACGAGTATAATTAAAAATATAAAAAAAACTTAGGTATCCTGCAAATATTTCAGTAAGAAATTTTTTTTTTTCTAAACAGGGCTACTTTAATGACTTTAGCCTCTAGTGTTTTCAAAGTTGAACAAAGCAGAAAACATATATCCTAGCCTGCTCTCATTTAAGTTGTGAAATGACATTGGTCTCATCTGGATTATTTCTACATTTACACTACCTTATAATGATTACCTGTTGTATAATCTTTGTAAACACAGTTTTTATGTTTTCTTGATTTTATTCCCAAATGTATTGACTATATTAGCACACACAAATCTCTACACACACAAGTGATTCACACATGATAAAATATTTCTAAGAAATTGCCAGTATAGTGAGCTTACTCCGAGACTGCTATGTGGTGCAGCTCCTGTAATATTTTTGTATGTCCTATGAGCTTTCTGTGACTTTGCTGTGTCACATGTCTACAGACCAAACAAAATAATCTTAAGTGTCTTGAATAATGAAGCTGTTTGTTTTTCAGTCTTACAGATTATTTGAGGCATTTTTTTCCTTAGTCTGCAGTGGAAACTTGCCTGCGAATTGTTGAGTTCTCTCTTTACTTGGAAATATAAATCTCTATTGATTATGGTGTGTGTGTGTGTGTGTGTGTGTGTGTTTGTGTGAGTGAATTCAACAAACCCGACTAAAACATCCCATCAATATCTATAAAATTTATTAACGAGAAGTTCTCTGTAAGCATACATTTTGTTTTCTCATCATACTTCAGTCAGAAGCATATTGAGAAAGAATTTTGGGAGTCAAAAAGCGTCATGCCTGTGGGACTTGAGAAGTTTCTTCATGACCTTTGAATCTCATCTTTTCTTTAGATATAAGATTATTTTAAATGGAAGATATAATAGGTACAGAAATAAGTGAAATGTGTATATGCTCACATAGAATCACATCAGGTCACGTTTCCATAATGGTCCGTGCTTCTACCCATAGGTTTGACCTCACAATCCACTATTTAACTAAGAGATGTTACAAAGCCTATCTATTCATAGAAAGGAAAGAAGAGACATTTTATAATTAGTCAAATTTGAATGTCAATCACCTCTTGTAGGGAGCCATGGGCCCCTTACCCAGAAATAGTAACTATTATCTGTAAAGTCAGCTGTTTACAGCTTCAGCCTCTGACTTCATTTTAAGAGTAGCCAGATGACTTTGTGAAAAACATGTTTTTCTGTCTCAACCTTGTAAATTTCCTCATCCTGTAAAAACATCCTGCCTCCTGGTCTGGCTGTGGAATGTGCTGTAAACAGCCGAACTTACCTGCCCAGCTTCTTCTGCCCTCTGCTTCCCTATAAAAGCTTTGTGCAGCCGTTCAATAAACGGGACTTGATCAGAGCACTGTCTTGTCTCCATTCTCTGTGTCTCTTGCCCCATTCAATCCCCACTCCTCACTCCAGGTACCCGGTTGAAAGTCCTGTAGGCCGGGACATCTGGTGCCACAACGTGGGGCTTGGATACTGAGGCAGCAATGAGGGAGACCACTCGAAAAGGAACGCGTTTTGAGACACATCAGAGCCACCATGGGAACCTGCCTCGGCTGAAACCGAAAGTAAGTGGAAACGTCTGATCATGGGGCAAGAATTGAGTCAGCATGAGCTTTATGTAAAGCAGTTAAAGGATGCTTTAAAGTCATGGGGAGTAAAGGTTAAGACTACGGATTTGTTTCATTTTTTTTTATTTTGTTAAAGAAATTTGTCCCTGGTTTCCCCAGGAGGGCTTGATAGACATTAAAAGATGGAAGAGAGTAGGAAGTGCATTAGAGGATTACTATAAAGTTTTTGGTCCGGATAAGATTCCGGTCACAGCCTTTTCATATTGGAATTTAATAAAAGAATTAATAGACAGAAAGGAAGCACCCACCGAGGTGGCTATAAAACAGGCAGAGGATCTGTTACAAAATAGTGCCTGCCCAAAAGCAAGTAAAGTCTCTGCAGAAGAAGTTGACCTTATTTCCCTTGATAGCGATGAGGAGGATTCAGCTAGACAATCTAAGACCCACTCCAAAAGTTCAGATCTTGATTATAACAAGTCAGACCCAAATCCTAAGAACGGTTCTGAAGACGCGAAGCTCCAGCCTGATGCCGCACCTACGGCCCCTTCTGAGGCTCCTCCCCTGCCCCCTCTGTATGCTATTCCACCAACTATGCCAGCCTTGAGGCTTTCCAAGTTTTTCCGCCTATTGAGCACTTAAAAGCAGAAAGTGACCATTTACAGCAACGCGTCGAGTTAGAGCACTGTCTCCGCGCATTGGTTGCTGAACTCCAGAGCCTGACAGTCCAAGATTTGTTCTCAGGCCCCATAACCACCAAAACTGTGACCCCAATAGCAAGCCGTTCATGCGGTTTATCCACCACCACACCCCCCACTTTTAAAGCTTTCCCAGTCATCAAGCTAAAAGAAAATAATGATGAAGAGCCTTCAAGGCAACATACCCAATTCAGCTTTCAAATAATGAAAGAATTAAAGACTGCGGTGTCACAATATGGCGCCACAGCCCCTTATACAACAACACTCATAGAGGGTTTGGCTGAGCAATGGCTGACTCCAAGAGCTTGGTACACCCTTGTTAGAGCACTCCTCAGTGGAGGGGACTTTCTTTTGTGGAAGTCAGAATTTCATAAAAATTGTAAAAAAACAGCCAAAAGAAATCAAAAGGCTGGAAATGGTTGGGACTTTGACATGCTGACAGGACAAGGCGAATTTGATACAAATGAGTGGTTACCATTCCTAACTGTACTAATACACATCGAGGTTTTGGCAGCAAGGTTTCTTGGTCCTCTGCCTCCTGAAGGAAAGAGTGTGGCAGATGTTCATGTAAATACTGTAAGTGTTTGTATGATGTATACTATGATTTTTATAAACCTAGGCTGATTTAATATGCTAACAGCTAACTCTGGAAGGAAATTGTGCCCCTTTCACTTCAGGCTTAATCCTGTTCTTTAGATCTAAAGATGGTTTCTGCCTAGTGTTTCTTACTTGCTATTTCAAACTAATGTAGTATAGGCTAAAAATGTGAGACGCTGACTCAGGGCAGAAACTGGTCCTTTCTGTTCAGACTCATGCTAGTTCTCACAAACTTCTGTTCTCAAGAATTCTCCAGGTTCAGACTGATCCTCTGACTCTGTGAGAGGAACTGAGAGCAGCTTGCATGTTTTAGTGCCTTGGCATGCAAGATTTTCTTTGGTTAAAAAGGCTTCCACCTCAGGGGTCGGTTTCCTTGGGTTGCTGACAGGGGGACCTAATCTAGATTGATCATATAATAAACCTGTAAAAACAGGCATACTGTAATTAATCAAAATAACAGAGAGCTGCTCAGGATGCTGACCAGGGCTGTCCACAGTGATGCTTTGGACGTAAAGCCCACGCAATGTCAACACTGTGCCTTTTGCAGATCTGTGTTGGGTCTCATTCCCAACATGTTTTGTTTCAATTCGGTTTGATGGTACCATTTAACAAGTTTTTCTCAGTCTGAGCCTGGCTTGGCTCTGTGTGGATAATGTGTAAAAAATAGCAGTTTTAAAACTTGTCTTTCTGTGGTCTTTCTTGACAACACAGTGCTTGGTGGCAAAAATAGCTTGTGAGGAGTACTCTAAACTGGTGGCTTGTGGCAGGAGCCGCTTGTGATGAGTCTTAGAGCAGCAGGTAGTTTGTGACAGGAGATGCAACTCTATTTTGCTCTTTTCCAGGTTCCATGAGTTTACAATAGATGTCAAAAATAAAACAACACACTACAAAACTTACAAAATTAGGTTACTGATATCAGTTATAAATTATTTTTGCCTTGTTTGTCTCACTTTAAATGGTATGTTTGTGTCTCCATGGTTAAAACTTAGGTGTATGTCCTCCCTCTCTTGTCGTTTTGTTTCTTGTATGTTACCTTGGACACCTGCTTGGTACATACGTATCTCTTTTGCTCCACAGGGTCAAGGCACTATAAATTATGCTCCTGGCAGTCTCCAGTCACTGCTACCAAACTAACTGTCCTTGTGCCCTCTTTGTTTTTACCTTTAGGTAACTCTACAGCTGATAAATTGTGACATCCTCCCTTATCCTCATTTGGGGAGAGGGCATGTTTATGTTTTTTTCGTCTTTTACTCCACAGGGTCAAAGCACTATAAATTATGCTCCTGGCAGTTTCCAGTCACCGCTACCAAACTAACTATCCATTTTACCATGTGTTCCCTCTTGCCCTCTTTGTTTTCACCTTTAGGTCACTCTACAGCTGATATATTGTGACATCCTCCCTTATCCGCAATTGGGGGAGCGGGCATGTTTATGTTTTTTCCGCAGAATGCTGACAATGCATGTTGGGTATCTAAACTCCTCGTCCGCTTTGCAACATCTCCGGACTCTATGCCACCTGTGTCATCACTGCACCATCCATCATCGCATCCTGTGTTCCAAGTTTTTTTGGACTGGGTTTTTGGACTCTGTTCGTGTTTCCTATAGACTGTTTCCACCACCTGGCATGCATTGTTCTCCTCTCTAGACTTTGCCTGTAATGCTGTGATCTTCTCCATGATTCATTAATTGTTCCACATGCTTTGTGCACTGTTGTTTTAATCATTTATGTAATGCCCTTCCATGCTGTACACTGTTTGTCCCTTTAGGGTCCTTTTGTTTGCTTGCAAGGGGGGCTTTGTGTGGCTCTTAGAGAAATGCTGTTTTTACCTAGATAAGAATGGTACTATAAAAGATAGCATAAAGATCTTGAGGGAGGGGCTGGAGTGGCACAAAAGGGAAAGGGATCAACAAGATAGTTGGTATAAAAATTGGTTTTCCACATCACCTTGGGTTTCAACCCTCATGCCCACCATATTGGGGCCCCTCCTAGCCATCCTGGCTGTAATATCCTTCAGCCCCTGGGCCTTCAAAAGGATCACAACCTTCATTAAGAGTCAGATTAAGATCTGACAGCTAAACCTATTCAAGTGCATTATCACAGGCTGGAGCTCGAGGATCAAGACAACCCCTTTGAGCCTGCCAGGCCTTATGACGACGTGACCAGTCGTCCCCTTGAGAGCTGAACCGGTAAGCCAAAGATGGGTAAGAGAGACTTTTACTGATAAGCAACCTAAGACAGGCAGACAGCCGACGCAGCTGCCCTAGACCATGACGGGTGAGCATCAGATGAAAGTTCTCCAACCTAAGACAGGCGTGGTTCCCTAAGGGATCATTTGGCCTTGGCCCCATGCTCTTGTTCATAATAAAAAAGGGGGACCTGTAGGGAGCCATGGGCCCCCTACCCAGAAATAGTAACTATTGTCTGTGAAGCAAGCTGTTTACAGCTTCAGCCTCTGACTTCCTTTTAAGAGTAGCCGACA
>NW_008356163.1:403265-425528 GCF_000622305.1 Nannospalax galili
CTCCTGGTCTGGCTGTGGAATGTGTGGTAAACAGCGGAACTTACCCACCAAGCTTCCTCCACCCTCTGCTTCCCTAAAGCTTTGTGCAGACGTTCAATAAACGAGACTTGATCAGAGCACTGTCTTGTCTCCATTCTCTGTGTCTCTTGCCCCATTCAATCCCCACTCCTTACTCCAGGTACCCCGTTGAATGTCCCGTGAGCTGGGACAACCTCTTATCTAAATGAAATATTTGGTGAAAGTAACAATGAGAGCAGGGCAGCACTGAGGACAGTAAACTTCTGTATGTTGACTAAAGCGCAGACTCTGCAGTGTGTGCAACAGCTAAACCTTATGTTCTTGTCTATCTTCAAAGAGTGGCAATAAAAAATAATATCCATAGCATATTTTAAATATTAACACATTTTGATATTTTTCTTGGCAACATTACCTTAAAATACATTTAGAGCACTGAAAGATGACTCAGTGGTTAAGACACTTGCTGCTCTTAACAAGACCTGAGTTCAGTTCCCAGCACACACATGATGGCTAACAAACATCAGAAACTCCAGTTCCAGGGGATCTGACAACTACTTCTGCCCTCAACAGACATTGCATGACATACATGCAGACAATACACCCATACACATAAAAATAATACATGAAGTAAAATAAACACTTTCAAAACATAAAAATCCATGTACATATGAACTATATTTCTCAAATCATACTTTATCTCACTTTATTTCTAAACATTTTTAACATCTTGAATCTATACAATAATATTCAACAACACACCTTCAATGAACCTATTTATTGTGCATATATCTGTGGTAGTGATTGTGGAAATGAAGAAATAAACTCATGTGCTAGAAAAACAGATTACAAGAAGTATTCTAGTTGTTATAGAAATATTAGAAATATAAAAACTATAGGGAGTGTGATTGTGATATAGAGGTGACAGTGAAAACTGAAATTTTTTTTTGTCATATTTCCTACTTTAGTTGAGAGAAATTTTTTCAGAAATAAAATATGATAAAAGAAAAATTAAATAAATTCATTGGGTTCTGTAAGTGTGTGTGTGTGTGTGTGTGTGTGTGTGTGTGTATGCCCTAACACATATAAAGATTTGGTGAGGTGAGCATGGTAATTATACAAGTATAACTCTTGAACTCAAGATGCAAGGGCACAAGAAAAATTGGAGAGTGAAGCATGGAAATGAAAGAAATGCAGTTTTCATACATAAAATTTAAAAATATTTCAGAATTATATTGAAAGAAAAAAGGATTAACACTAAAAAGAACATGAACACCATTATGAATAGACTGCTTCATGTTTTCTAGACATATGGTTTTACTAGAGACAAACTGATTTATGATCAACATGAAGCACATTGTTTTAAAAAATCTGGTCATTTTCCTTTAATTAAAGAGTAAAAAATAATAATGAAATATAAGCTTTTTGTAAAATTATTGCACTGTTCATAGGGTGAAATACATTCAAGAATGTAATTAGTTACAATAGAGTAAGAAAGAATTAAAGAAGAGCCTAAAGAGAGTTAAGTCCCAACAGTCCCTAGATGAAAATAAAAGGTTTCTCACTTTCTATTCAGTTGGCAGAGGTAAAGACAGAAAGACTCTTATATCAGATAGGTTTCTAAATGGATGTGCTTTAAAACAGAAGATACATTATATTTACATTTCCTTGAATATATGATAAATCATGTTGAAGAATGTATAAATATGTAATTTATATTGTATTCTTTATGAAGAAATGAAAGAAAAATAAAGAATTCATTTAACGGTTGCTGACTCTCCCTCTCTCTCACCTTTTTTATATTTTATCAAGCTTTCTTAATTTCATACAACAGTACTTTATCAAATTTAGACCCCCCCCTACCCCATCCATGCCTCTCCTGTTCCCAACTGAACCTCATGTATTATGCCAGAAACGTTAAGGCCTATTCTTTCAGGCATTTGTACCTAAATGACCTTCAGTGTAAATGTGTCTACTGGAGTCAACCCATCTAGTGATAGTATGTAAGTCATACTTTCTATCGCCCAGCAGCAAGCAGTCTCCAATATTTCTCAGTCTAGTGTTGGCCCACCACTTATTTCTCTCCTCTCCTTTGGGCCCTTGTTTAGTTGAGTTGACATGGATCCTCTGCTCAGTGCCACATTGAGATAAGTTCCCATGTTCAAGCTTCCAGTGGCCTGGCAGCTTCTGCTTCCCTGTGTTCTTGAACCACCCCTGGCTGTTACAATCATCCCACCCCCTCTTCTACAATGCTCCTTGAGTCACGGGTAGATGAAGTTCCATATAAGAGTCCTATCCTGCAGTCTACAGTCTTGTTCTTTAAAACACTCTTGTTCTTTAAAGCACTCTTTTGTATAAGGAAGATTTACTGGTGAGAGTTGAGGGGTGCATTAGTTTTCTCTCTAAAACTTGTACTGTTATGGTCCATTAGCCTTATTTGTAGAAATTCAACTATAGATGTGTTACTGAGTATTGGGCATCTCTCAGACATATGTCCTCTATCTGACCAGATGTGCAATACTGCAGTAGCATCCATTGGTCACAAAAGAAGCTTCTTTCATGAGTGGTGTATGGCATGCTTTTCTGTAAATATAAGAATTAATATTTAGCATATAGTAAGAAATTTCATTTGTTTTGAGATATGAAAGAGAGAGGGTTTTCTCTAGGATCTATAGCCTCTCCTGCCATGTGCATTTGGCTGAGTTTACAGTGCCCCCCATGGGTTCCCTCCCATTGAGAGGGCTTTAAGTCCAGTTAGATAGCTGTTGATTGCCCCCCACCAAGATAACAGTGCCACTATTTGACCAATAGAGGCCCATGACAGTCATTATGTTTATTAGGTTTTAGGGTTGCTTTGGACCATTGACTGCTTTTCTCCCTGGGCAGTTGGTATATCATCACCTAGCATTTTGTTAGCCAAATTTCAGTTAGAAGGTTTTCAGGTCAGTTCCTGCTCCATTGTTTCACATCCTGTACCCTAGGTATGTCCTGTCTTCAACAGTAGGGGTTATCTATTATTTCTGGGAGATAACCAAGAGGTTTGGCAGTATCCTGTGTTATTTTAGGAGTCTCCTGGTCCACCTTCACCAGCCACTCAAAGGGAGGTCTCTTTTGTCTGGCACTGTGCTCCTTCCCAACCAGTACCCAGGAAAACATGCATTAAAGTTCAGACATCATCTTATGTGTATTTCTCATGGGATTTCAAGGATATCACTTTTTCCTCTGGGTTTCCTAGTCCCCCATGAGTCATTCATCTCTAATCCCTTTTTTCTCTCTTCTGACTTCCTTCCTCTCTCCCTTGTCCTAGTGCTCCCACTCAGTGGGTTTCTTCTTCCCTTCCTTGGTTGTTTCAGTTCTTTTACAGAAGCTCTGTAATTTAATTAAGTCCTTGTTATTGATTTTTGACCTTAGTGCCTGAGAAGCTAGTGTCTGATTTAGGAAGTCCTTTGCTACACCTTTATCTTGGAGAGTGATGCCTATATTTCTTATAGCAGTTCTGAGTTTCAGGTTTTATATTGAGGTCTTTGATCCATTTGGAGTTGACTTTTGTGCAGGGTTAAAGACAAGGGTAAAGTTTTATTCTCTTGCAGGTGGAGATCCAGTTTTGTCAGCACCAGTTGTTGAACAAATGGTGTTTTCCTCCATTGTGTATTCTTAGCACCTTTGTCAAAAATCAAGTGGTTGAAATTACAAACTTATATGTACTCATATATGGGTCTTCTATCATTTTCTATTGATCTATGTGTCTATTTTTGTGTCAGTACCATGCTATTTTTCATGATGATAGCTCTGTAATATAATCTAAGATCTGGTATGGTTTTCCCCCCAGAGCTGTTCTTTCTGCCCAGGATTGCTTTGGCTATCTGCGGTCTTTTTTGATTCCATATGAATTTAAGGATGATTTTTTTTTCAAGCTCTGTGAAGAATGTCATGGGCATTATAATTGGCATTGCATTGAATCTATAGGTTGCTTTTGGTACGATGGTCATTTTCACAATATTGATTCTAACAATTTATGAATGTGCTAGGTCTTTCCATCTCTTAGTGTCTTCCTCTATTTCTTTAAAGATGTGAAATTTTTATTGTATAGATCTTTAATTATATTTATTCCTAAATATTTTTTGAAGCTTTTGAGAATTGGGGGACTAGCTTCCTAACCTATGCCTTCCCCTGTCAGCCTGTGGCACAGGTGAACTCCAATTCCTTCACCTCAGATCCCAGAACCAATTAAACACCTTACTATAGATACCTAAGTCCATCCCCAGGCAGTCCCTCAACTGCCAACATCCCAGGCCTGGGATCAGGCAGAATGACCTGCTTAGCCAGGACTGGTAAGTCAGATCCCCCACTGCCTCTCGACTACATTCGTCTCACCCACACCCACCCACTCTGCCAGACTCAAACTGAGGCAGGCTCCAATTCCTTCACTTCAGATCCCTGGACTAGCTTCCAAACCCAGACTAGCAGAACACCCTCACACAGATACCCAAGACCCTCTCGAGGTGGTCCCCATACACGCTTCCAATTCCCAGCCCCTGGACCAGGGAAACAGACCTGCTCACCTAGGACTCTGGTAAGTCAGATCCTGCCCACTCCATCACTACTTCATTCCTCTCACCCACCCCCACCCAGTCCTCTGCCAGCCTCAGACCCAGGCAGACTCCCATTCCTTCGCCTTAGATGACTGGGCTAGCTTCCTAACACAAGCTAGGTGAAAAATCCTACCATAGATCCCTAAGCCCCTCCCTAGTTGGTCCCCCTACTACCAGTTTCCCAGGCTCTAGTTCAGGCAGACAGACCTGCTCAGTCAGGACTCTGATGAGTGTACTACCCCTTCAAGATCTTGAAACACTCACCAATTTATCTTTCATACCTGAACAAAAAGTAACTAAGCTACATAAACAATATTAGCAGAACCAAAAGTAAATTAAACAAAAGTGGAGTAGAAGGTCCTGTTGGACACATAACCAACAAAGAACATTGTATGCTCAAAGGGTAATGCAGAAACACAATATGAAATTCCAGGAAAATATGTCCCCAACAAAATCCACCAGTACTACAGAAGAGCACATCAATGAGACCCACCCTGAAGAACCCCAGGACACAGACTTTGAAAGAACAACCATAAACCTTATCAAAAAACTTAAAAAAAATACAGAGAATGAACTCAAAGAAGAAAAGTATAAACTTATGATGGAATACCAAGAATATACAAATATGCGGCTTAATGAAATATCAAAAACAATAAATAACTTGAAAAGCAAATTCACTAAAGAGATAGAAATAGTGAAGAAAACCCAAACAGAAATGAGCATGGGACTAAAAATCTCAATAAACAATTAGAAATAGCAGAAGAAAGTCTCACAGGCAGAATGAATGAAATGGAAAACAGAATATCAGGACTAGACCACAAAGTTGAAGATATGGACTCCTTAAGCAAAGATTATGTAAAATTAAAAAAAAAACCCCACAAGAATGGAATATTCAGGATAGGGGGACAACACGAAGTGAACAAATCTATGGACTATAGGCATACAGGAAGAAGAAAGATCTCAGGTTAATAGCATTGAACGGATCTTCAATCAGATTATAGAAGAAAACTTCCCTAAATTGAGGAATGATATACCTATAGAGAGTCAAGAAGCTCACAGAACACCAGCTAGACATGATCAGAAGAGAAAGTCTCCACAGACTATCATAGTAAAACCATTAACGATACCCAATAAAGAGAAGGTACGGAAATCTGCAAGAGAATACATAAGTTACATATAAAGGAAAACCCATCAGAATTACAGTTGACTTTTCAGGGCAAACTATGAAACCAGGAGAGCCTGAGCCAAAGTATTCCCGGTTCTAAACAGTCATGGAGGCCATCCTGAATTCTGCATCCAGCAAGATTATCTGTCAAGAGCTAAGGGGAATGGAAATTTTTTCATGATATGAATGGACTGAAAGAATTCATGTCATCCAAACCAGCTCTACGGAGAATACTTGAAACAATGCAAAGGACCAAGGAAAGAAATGAATATACCCAAGAGGTTTCAGAAAGAAAACAAAGAAGTGTATAACAACAGAAACACAAACTAGGATCACAAACACAAAGAAATTAAAATTACACTATCTGATACATACCTTTCAATAATAATGTTAAATGTCAATGGCTTCAACTCCCCTGTCAAATGACACAGGCTTGTGCAACAAATCAAGAAAGAAAACTCATGTTTTTGTTTTCTTCAAGAAACTCATTCCACCTTCATGGGTAGACACTATATTAGGACGAAAAGATGAAAAATCATATTCCAAGGAAATGGTCCTAAGGACTGTGAAAAGTGTAACATAGAATCTACAACTCAGAAGAATAATCAAAAAAGGCTTTAAAATAAATATGTGATTCCAGTGTACAACCAACATTGTTGACAATGGCCTTTATTGTTTTGGGGACCTCCAGGGTCCCTTAGGCCAACAGCTGGTAGTGGGGCAACCTGCCTCTGGCAGTGAGATTTTCATTTAACAACCATATTGCTTCTGGAAGGGATTTCTTCCATCCTCATAGGGTTCCTCCTTTGCTTAAGGCTCGTTTTTTTTTTTTTTTTTTTTTTTTTTTTTTTTTTGGTGAATACTAGTGAAGCTTAAAGACAAGGGACAGCATAGACAGAAGTGATTGAAGCGAACACAATTTTTCTCTCCTTTCTTTTCTCTCTCTGGAATGAACCCAGGATTTTATACATGGTAGGCAACTGTGCTCTGTCACTGAGCCATCTTCCAAGCCCACGTTCTTTCCCTTTTAGGGATTCTTTCCCCCCCCATAGGGTTCCCCCTTTGCTTAGGGCTGTTTTTTTTTTTTTTTTTTTTTTTCTGTGTATCTGGAAAAATTTTTCCCCTTTATTCCCATAGTTGTTTGTATAGCCCTCCTTCCTACCTCTCCTTTATCCCATTTTTACATATCTTCCCCTTAGTAATGCATTTATCCTACTATTCTTCTCCCTCGGGTTCCTTCTTTCCCTTTACCTCCCTGTTTCCCATCCATGTTCTTGGTCAATATTCAAAGAATGTATAAGAACCAGAAATCCTGGCAGAGATTAGTATGAAGAAAAGTTGATTTACATGAAAAACACTTAGTGTAGGAAGAACTGAAGAGCAGATGAAAGCAGAGGGAAAAAAGAGGCTGGGCATAGTGGCACACACCCTGCATCCTAACACACGGGAGGCTAGGCAGGCGGATATATGTGAGAGTAAAGTCAGCCTGGTCTCCATAGTGAGTTCCTGGCCAGCTAGGACTACAGAGATATCTATTATCAAAAAATAAAAATTAAAAAAGGAAAAGTAATAATAATAAAATGAACAGCTGTTTCTTTCTGGCAGTGTTTTCTGTGGATTCCTTGTGTATGCATGGGGAACAGTCAAAGTGTATCAGTTTATATGCAAACCCACAAAGTTTAGTAGCTTACTATAATGATCTAAATTAAATACAAATGTTTCTCTCTCATCATCATTTCACTGCCCAGTGGATATTTCAAAAACACATTTGTAGAATAAAGAGTAGATTCAATTTTATGGTTTAACTAGTGTAAACACAGGATTAACTCTTTAATTCAATAAAAGTTATTGAGGAAGTCAGAGTATAATATTAAAGTCATATTTAAGGAAAGATAATTACTGTTTTGGACAAATACTGTATATTTTAAATTGCAGGAAAATTAATTCTTTCATCAATTTCCAATTATTAAAGAGCCACTATAACTGATAACATACTGGAGAAATATATACAGCACTTGACTTTTCCTTTAAAGCATTTCCTAATGTACATTAAAGAAAATAAATTTATCAAAACAGATTAAACCCCCAAGTTCATTTCAATTTTTTGTTGCTAGGGATTGTGGAAAAGGGGAAGTGGATTTATGAATAGATTTTAAAAATCATAAGAAATGTAGTCTATGTTGAGGAAAATGTTCAACCATAGGTAACTGTAAGGAAAATGTTTGCTGTGAAGATGGGGGTACAGTCAGAGGGTGATGAAAAAAGCAAATTGTAAGTTCAGTATTTTTGTAAATGGCAATGGAGAAGATTGTCTATGAGAAGAAAGAATCAGGGTGAAGAATGACAAATCTGAGCATCATTAAGTAAACATCAATTTCCATTTCATTCCCTGTCCACACTAGAAATCTTGAATAAGACCTGACATCTGTCAATAGGGAGTTGGGAGCACTGTCAAGATGGCAGCGTAGGTGAATGGCTGACTACTCCCATGGAAAAAATACCAGTTCAGGTATCTTATTAATCCTGTTTGAATAACACAAAGAAGGCTGAGTCTCAAGAGAATTAAATCTCAACAGTACATATTGAAAATAAATACAGTCAACCTGTTGTTCAGGTAACAGAGATAAGGACAGACATATTACCTCATCGCAGGTACATTTATAAATGGCCACTTGTAAAACCAGAAGAAAAATAAAATCTTAATTTCTTTGGACATATGAGTAATGCAATTGAGGTTACAATGAGTAGAGGGTTTAATCTTGCTGGGGCAGTTTCATAAATGCTGTCATCTAGTGACCAGAGGAATTTTCTTGTTAGACATTTGTGAATATGACCATACTCATTTGTCTTGTGCAGGGTTTGTAAAGGTGTTTAATTTTTTGCATTTATTATAGCACATATATAACTAATTTTTCTTTAAAATCTCCATGCGTGTGATGGGATATAGGTGTCTGGATTTTTTTCTTTGAAATAATAATAGATGTTTACATTACACATAATATTACAAGGTAATTTCAAAGCCCATATATAAAAATAACCATAGTATTTTGAAATTTATATCGCAGCCTACATCTTTCTTCTGACATCAGAACAACAAGGGAATCAGACATTTCATGATGTGTAGAGACACCTCACCTGTAAAAACAGGAACCAGTTTTCATAACTCTGTATTCTTTGTTATTTCTGTTGCCACTTTTACTTATTTAAAAACACAATTCAGTGGCCAATAATTCAGCAATGGTGTTTGTTGTAATCTGTTGTTCTTTTTGTCTTTCTGTCTTAATGCCTTTTTGTCTTTCACATTATTTTCAAGTAATGCAAAATTTGGATCCAGTAAGTAATAAAAAGGTGTTAGGAAAGCTTGGAAGACTGGTAGTGAGTGATAGAACTTTGAAATAAAATGCTTCACTTTTCAGCAAATTCTATAAAACCACAAACAGGTTAAGAATAACTTTCATTATTTTTTATTTGATAATTTGTGTTTGATAATTAATCTATAAAATAATGCAATATATGTGATTAAAGCAATCAAATATAATACCTATGATCCTTCTGCTTAAGTGTATGTGATGCTCTGTATGGCTTATATGTTAAATTGATATTTCCTTTCTGTCCTGCTGAATCTGGACCAACTGTTATTTTACTAAAATTCATTGCCTAATAATGAGTAACCGAGATTAGTTCATGTCAGAATGTTGTGAAGTATATCTAGATTTTAACTCAATGTGCATCAGACTCTTCACAATGTATTTTAATGACCATGTCATATTAAAAATACTCATTATCTGGTAAATTTCTTATTTTACTTCATATTCTTAGTATACTACACAAAATAATGTTATGTTCTGCTTTCTAGATAAAGGATCCATATAGTTAATAAAAATCCTAATCTAACATAGCATTTTTGTAACTGTCCAGATCAAGAAAAAACAAGGATGAACAAGGACAACTGCTCTTCATTACCAGAGTTCTTTCTATTAGGAATTACTAGCAACCCTGACCTGAAAGCAATTTTATTTGCTGTGTTTCTGTTTGTCTATCTCACGACTCTGCTGACAAATCTAGGAATGATCATTTTGATCAGAATGGATCCCAAGCTCCACACACCCATGTACTTCTTCCTCAGCCACCTCTCTTTGTCTGATCTCTGCTACTCCACTGCGGTTGGACCCAAGATGCTGGTTGGCCTACTTACAGACAATAATCCTATTTCCTTTGTGGGCTGCTTTCTGCAACTCTTAATTGTATACATCTTTATAGATGTTGAATGTTTGGTACTGGCAGTGATGGCCTTTGATAGATACAAGGCCATCAATAACCCCCTGATGTATGCAGTGGACATGTCCAATGTGGTATGCTACCAGTTCTCCACTGGAATTTATCTGGTGTCAACTATAGAAAGTTCCATTCAGATAGCACTGACGTCCAGCTTATGTTTTTGTGGCTCTACTCAGATCAATCATTTCTTCTGTGATTTGCCTCCACTTTACCTCCTTTCCTGTTCTGACACACAGGTCAATGAATTGGTTTTATTCACCCTTTTTGGTTTCATTGAGGTGAGCACCATCTCAGGAGTCCTTGTCTCCTACTGCTACATCATCTTATCAGTCTTAAAGATCAGCTCTGCTGGGGGTCGCTTGAAAGCTTTCTCCACCTGTGCCTCCCACCTAACTGCACTTGGGATTTTCCAGGGAACCATGCTCTTCATGTATTTCCGACCAAGTTCTTCTTATTCTCTAGATCAAGACAAAATGACCTCACTGTTTTATCTCCTGATTATCCCTATGATGAATCCTCTGATTTACAGTCTGAGGAACAAGGATGTGAAAGAGGCCTTGGTCAAACTGAAAAATAAATGGTGTTTTTAAGGAAATTCCTCCATAGACAGCAAGTTTATATTTGAATTTGTTTGTATACTACACAGCAGAAGACAGTCAGTAATGTTCTATGGATTAATTTCTAAATTTTACTTAAGTCTCATAATAATAATGTCTTACACACAGTTTCTCATAATTCCATTGTATTCCTTAGTATATTTTGCTCCACTTTTTAGACGGCATCAGAGTAGAATAAAATCCAAAAGTATTATTATTTAGTGTAAAAGGAGTTATGGGTGTGCACCAGACTTTATTTACTGAGCTAATATATAATCTTTTCAAATGATGACTTATGCACAGAATCATGGTTAGTTTCTCTTTCTGCAGAGAGCCTAACCTCAAAAGAAATGGAGTCTGAAAACCATAAGGAATGATAAAATCCCAAATGTGCTATCATCAAGAATGGTATTTGTGCTCTCATAAAAGAGCTTGCTAACCCTTCATACCATATGAATACATTAAGAACAGCTGTTTCTAAACCTGGAATTAACCCATCAGGAGACACTGGATACTCCAGGTCACTGACTTCCAACTTCTCCCAATCAAAACTATTGTTACCAACCTTGGAGATCATAGCTTGTGTTCCAACAAGCCAGATTAGGTTACTCATCTCAATAGGCACAGTATAGAGCCAAAAAGAAAACTTATACTATGTAGCCACATAGAAAAAACAAAAGGATCCAGTGACCCCTCCCCAAGTCTGTCTTCAAGGTCCTTGTGTTAGAAATGAATTTTGGTTGTAAAGAAAGAGATCACCACTCAAATAAAGAAGCCTCAAATCCCCCAAGGACAAAGAAGGAAAGACACATTGTCAGGTATGCCTTCCTCTTATCTCTGATGCTAAAGACAGCTTGGCTGTTTTTCATGGTTCAAAATTCAAACACATCTAAAGCCATGCAAACTAAACCGTAGCTGGTAACTGTGAAAAAGGATGGCTAAAAATCTTTTGACATTTGAGAGTGCAGGAATTTGTCCCATAGTCAGAGTCTAAAATTCAAAAAGAATGGATTTTGTGGGTGAGAAAACAAGAAATATTAGGTTAAGGCAACAAAAGCTTTCCCACAGGGGAACTATGAGACTTACAAAAGGGAGATGGGGAAAGGATGCTGTAGGTTACAACTGACATGATAAGAAACAACATCAAGATACTTGTTTCCAGATGTTCAACCTATGCTTTGCTGGAAAGAAAGGGATAAAGGAAAGAGTATTAGCACAAAGGCTATATAATCAGAAATATACTCAATGAAAGTAGAAAAGTGTCTTCAGCACAAGTTCTGTAACACAGGTACTGGAGAAAAAGACAAGCATATAGTTTTCAAATATCTGTGACAAAAAACAAAAACAAAAACAAAAACAAAACAAACAACAACAACAACAAAAAAAAACCCAAAAACATTTGTTACACTGGCTTGACATTTAGGCTTAAAGGGTAAGAAATATTCATAACTGGGCAAACGTGTGACTCCTTGTTCACCTCTGTCTCAGTTCCAACTCTCTCCTACAACGTCACTGGACAAGTTGTAAATATTTCTCCAGGAGATGAGTTCCTTGACTGGCTGACACCAGAACTTTAGACGTTTCTTCTCTGAGCAGGAAATTAAAGGGAAAAATTTAATTTCTTGGGGTTTATTATTTCCATAGTTTAATAGCCAAAGAGATCAGGACATATCTGTTTGGAATATCATTCCTGTCTGACATACTGGTTAGATTATGAAAAATATTTGAAAACTCAGGCAGTCTAAGGTATTTTTGATAAGAAATCAAACAAAGACATATAGGATTGTGATAGAAAACATTAATTGAAATATATTTAAGTATTGAAATATTGGGATGGTGTTCCACCAAACCCCACCCTTCAGATCTGTACACTCTCTCTGGGACTCCGGGGTCACATGGTACTTATGCCTGATGGACAAAACTGAAACAATACATTCTATTTGGGTTTTTCTATGGTTTATGTTTCCAGGAGAGGGTTAATTACAAAGGCATGAT
This sequence comes from Nannospalax galili, assembly GCF_000622305.1. Taxonomy (NCBI): domain Eukaryota; kingdom Metazoa; phylum Chordata; class Mammalia; order Rodentia; family Spalacidae; genus Nannospalax; species Nannospalax galili. The sequence goes on from NW_008356163.1 coordinate 415,907, forward strand.
TGCCTGTGTGCCCTTTCTCTACATCTCTGCTAAGCTTTTGAAATCTGAGCAGCACCACCCCCCGAACTACCCAAGATGGCAACTTTCTGCCCCTTCCTGGTGACCTCAGAACTTCCCGGCAGTTCCACAGCATCTGTGCTTAGACACTTCCCCTCCAAGTCTCTTAGAGTTCAGTGTCTCAGATGACACACCTACCCAACAGATGGCCAGGGTTTGCCAGTAATTTACAGAATACACTATTCATAAAACTAACCTCTATACTACTGATTGCTTTACCTTTTTGCAGCATTTTAACAGTGACTAGATCTATGGTTGTGTGTCTGTCTGTTACAATGATATAAACTAAGGAAGAGAGACAATTAAATACATTAAAATATTTCAAAAATACAGTAAACAGATTTGGATCTTGCCATTATATGGGATTGTTTCTGAAAGAATTGATAACTGAAGTAGATGCTCTGGAACATACTCCCAGATTCTTTTGTCAGGTGGTCTGCATGGGTGTGACACAGAAAATCAAAGGCTTAGATGTGTATTTTTTAAAGATTTATTTTATTAATTGTGTACATGCTGGTCTGTCTGTCTGCTTATATGTGCCCTTGAAGGTGAGAGAGGTGAGATTCCTGGAGCTGGAGTAAGAGTGGGTACTGGGAACTGAACTCAGGTCCTTTGTAAGAACAGTAAGCACTCTTAACCATTAAGCCATCTCTCTAGTTCCTTTGGTGCACCTTAAACCTCCTTTTCAGTAACCTCATTTCTCTTCAGACTTAGCCTCTCAATTCATACATTTTTAGACACTACCTTCCTTCGACCATTTTCCCCTCCCCCCCCAAATTTCAGGTATTCTGTTACCCCCCCATATATATATATATATATATAATTTATATAATAGAATATCAGCTGTCCTGGAACTCACTGCATGTGCCACCATGCCCAGCAATCTGTGTTATATTCTAAGTCCTAGCCAGTTAAGCATTTATATCCAGATGTCCCTTGAGGGATGTTCATTCACTGGAGTCTAGTCTGCCTATCTAGAATCAGTCCCTTAGAGAAAATGCACCCTCACCCCTCAATAATCATTTGCTCCCTCACCCCAAAATAATCATTTGCTAAAGGTTCCTTGCCCTGGTTGGTCCCTGCTGCCTTTTTCTCCCATTATATGCCCTGTTTTACCTGATTGAATCAGCATGGTTCTTGTGCATGTTGTGACCATTGCTTCAACTTCTTATCAGCCAGTGCCCAGAGACCCGAAAGCCTCTGTTTTCTTATGTTCATGCACCAATACTGACTCTTAAAACCTTTCCGTCCCTCTTCCACAGTGGTTCCTGAGCCATGGGTGGGTGAGATTTAGTATAGGAGTCCTATCCAGGGGTATGGACTCTATAGTCTCTTAATCTCTAAAACCTAGAGAATGTATGTCTGAAAGTTCATACATTTTTATGTTAAGCAATTTTATGTTAAGCAATTTTGTTAAGCAATTACGTTTGTCAACTGTATTGTACAAATATTATCACATCAGTAAATATGTGGAGGGAGAGGAAACCCCAGAAGTTATGTATCTCACCTGCTCTTTAGTTTGCTGTTGAAAACCTAAATATGAAAAGTCAAAACCTATATTTTTGGATATAATTATAGCACATCCTTCAATGGTCTTTCACACAAAATAGGTTCTGAATATTTAGTGTCCATAGTGTATCTTCTTGCTGCATGTTCTACATAACTGAGATCCCACAACCATAGAATCCTATGTAAGTTTGTGGATGATTTTCAAAATTATGAGTCACATTCATGTTTGTAGAATATTGCACTTTGTATCTGGTCAGTATTTATGAAATAACAGATAGTTTTTAAAGGAAGTAGGTAGTACTTAACGTTCTTTGAATTTAATCAGACTTTTCACATTTCTTCTATGAAGTGACTTTTGTCATTTTCTTTCTCATGTAAGCAGACCAGTGGCTTAGTGGTTTTTATAGTGGAAATCAAAGCAGGTTAAGAGAAAACCCCTTCTGATGAAGAGAATAGAATCTTTGGCTTGGGTGGAGACCTAACCTTCCGTTTGGGATGGAGGGTCAGTTCTTCTGAGGCAGTGCTGAAGATGAGCATAATGATTAGTTTTTTGTATAATCCCTGTATTTAGTGTAATATCTTACTGGTACCATGGACATGCAGTTTGTAAGTCTGCCTACCTTCATAAATTGTTGGGAGCCTGGGAGCCTGAGGTTCAACTGAGTCTCAGCTACCTCTCAAAACTGCTGACAGGCCTGAGCTGGCAGCTTTCCATTCTGCCCGCAGCCTTGGCCTGGAAACTCTGGCAGGCAGCCGGAGCCCACGACCTTGGCTTGCAGCCGGGGCTCACAGCCTTGGCCCAAAACCTTGCCTTGAAGCCGGGGCCAGATAGCCTTGCTACATAGCCTTGGCCCACGGCCTTGCTCTCCTTTCTTGCATATGGTTCTATTCTTCTATAATCAGAGATTCCTCCCTTAATGTGCGTCAGAGCGCTTGTGCTCTGACTGATGTAATGGTTTGCAGTCTGTGTTCCTTTGTTCTTATTCTCGATAAAAACTCTTGCTTGTGCTTCAATAAACGAGACTTGATCAGAATCCCGTCTTGTCTCCATTTCTCTTGTCCTTGCCTCATTTTCATCCCCACCCCCCAATCCAGGTACCCCATTGCAGACCCCGTGGGCCGGGGCAGTAAATTATTTATAAAATTGTAACCCTTCATTTCTTCTCACTATCATTGTCTAACCATGTTGTTCCTAAGACTTCAGTCTTCTGCAACATTTTAGGCTTCTTTATTGTTTCTCTAAAGAACCCTTCCCAGCTCTGCTAGTGTTTCTGTCCTCCATGCTAGCTTAAAACTGTGTTACATTTTTCCTTTCCTCCTACATTCTTTTTCTTTCCTTCAATTTTTTTTAAATTGAGTTTTGATGGATTTCATATAATGCATCTTAATCAAATGTAGTACTGCTCCCCCTCCCCACCAGATTTCAGGTATTATTATACCATACATGTCAAGTCGCACATGGTCAAGGATTTGTATTCAGATGTCCCCATGTGCAAGTTCATTCACTGGCATCTAGTCATTCTGCCTAGAGTCTTCTATTTTTCTCTTCTGAACAACTATTGAGATCTACCGCTCATCTCCACTGGGATGCTTGCCTTTTAAACTCTATTAAAATTATCTTCAACATTTTGTTTGATTCTAATTTTAAATTCTTTTATTAATAAATTCTTTTATTAAATCCTGATAATCGCGTTGTCATAGATTTTCATTACCTCATTCCACTGAAATGACTACTCTGAGAAATTGTGTGCTTTAATCTAGTATCATTCCAACATTGATAATCATCTACTCCAACATTTCCTTTACTCCTTTACCTACATGTGAGTATCGGCCTTGGTTGACTCTTTTTCCAGAATGCTAAATAACTAGGACTAGTGAAAAAAAACATCTGAATATGATTTTGAAAAATTTCCAAACAGGGTTGACACGGGATGTGACTATGGGGAGACAAGGGACACCCTGAATCTAAGTGACTAGATCCCCAGACGAGAAGAAGCTGGAGGAGGTGGATGGTAGGATGTCCCTGGGGATAGGCCCTGTTTATTCTCATGTGAACACATCTATGGTTATTGTCATCATCTCTGCACATCAGAGAAGACGTTTCTCAATCTTTCTACAAGAAGGTAACACCAACAAATATATATGATGCTGTGAGGACTTCACAATAAAATAACACTATCAAGCTGTCCAGTACCTTGAACATAAATGGTACTGTGTTCACTGGCTTCTACAATATGCAGATAGCCATTAATGAACTATCCAGAATCCAATCCAATAATCATTCTTTAATTATTGTAAAGTTGAAATCATCCTCTCTGTGTCATCACAATAAAATAACCTAATTGTTTTACAAACTTATGATTTACCTGCTGAGTCTACTGATTTACAACATTAGGGACAAGAGGTGAACTAGCACCCTGAAAAATAAATTAAAATGAAAACAAGGTCCATTAATATTATATGTAGTTAGGTTCAACTTATTCATACTTTATATAATATCAACTGTACTGATGTAACATAGTAATTATGTATAGAGAAGCCTCATTTTTTATAACTTCTCTATGACCCATGACTTGTTTTCTCTTCTGCCCTTTCTTCCTCTGCACTTCTGTTCTTCCTTCCCTCCTTCCTTCCCTCCATCCTTTCTTTGCCACTTCCTTCCTTCCCTCCCTTATTCCTTCCTTCCCTCTTTCCTTCCCTCCTTTCCCTTCTTCATCCTTCCCTCCTTCCTTCCTTCTTTCAATTTCTTTCTTTATATTTTTTTCTTCAGTAATATGCTCTTTCATGCAAAACAAATCATCTACCACTGATCTGTCACTGGCATGTTTATTACCTGTTTTCTTTTTTTATTCAATATGATAGAGTTGAACTTGGTTTCCCAAGTTGGGCTTGGACTCACTTTAGAGTTAAATCAGGCTTAAACTCACAATCATCTTGCTTCCAAATTCTAAATGCTTGTTGTTACAGCCCATACCCCCAGGTCTGGCTTCATGCTTCATTCTAATTCTCTAGTGGTATTTCCTCCTTGTGGAAAATTTCATGATGTTACTTTGACATGATTTTTAATGATACATTCAAAAATTAATATGTATCTTTTTTTACCTTATGCAAACTCAATGGAAATTTTTAGAGTTCTTTTCCTTGTGTGTTGTATAATAAAAATTGATCACTGTTCACTAAATCATCATTCCAGTTATTTACATCAATAGTCATTCCATAAGGTACAATAACCAGACACTGTAAGTCCAAGACATATAGGTGAAATATAGTGAACAGAAATTTAAAAATCTTTGGAAGATGATTTACCTGGTCATGAGCTCATCTCATATATTTCTATTTATTTGGAATTTCTACCTATGTGCTAAAAATTTATGGGAATGCAAAGCGGTAGAAATGTGTGAATGAGATGAAACAGGGAAACCTGGGTGTCAAGCATATTTATACGGGTTTGTGTTTGTTTGGGGTATAACTTTGTAGATAGTATATTGGTTTCATGTGCCTATGATACAATATTTTAATTATGTCTGAATTACATATTATATCCCACATCTCAAAGGCAAACAAGTATATTAACTAAAAAGAAGCCAATGTTAAATCTATTTAAAAAAAGTAAAGTTGAATTACTATTTGAATCATAAGACCTGTAGTCCATTAATGGAATAAACTCATTTCTAAATTCTGTGTGAACCCTGTGCCTAAATGCATCCATGTGCAGGGATTACCTATACTTACTGGAAACATTGACAAACTCAAGATTCAATTGTGAGATTATGCAAATGATATCTAAATTTTTTAGTTTTGAGTATCCATATGAATTCAGTAAAAACTACGTTGATAAGACTAATGTATTCTGTCATGTTTAACTCAGTTGTATGTCTTTCCTTTCTGTCTCATAACTTCTTAAAATCTGCACGTGATTGAATCCTAGCAAATATAATTGTCCAAATAATACCACTTTAGTTTTTCTGTAGAATTAGCAAATTTTGAATGTCAATTTGTACATTATGAATCCTTTTTGGACTAGACATTGGCATTCTAAATTATATGGCAGGCCAGTCACAAAATCTTGTGTGTGTGTGTGTGTGTGTGTGTGTGTGTGTGTGTGTGTGTTTGTCAGGGGGATTGGGTATATATGTGACAGAATCAAAAATTATCTCCATGGTGACAAAAATCCAGCTAACAAAACTGGTTTAAATAAGATACTTAGCTATGTGTAGTTCTTTCACAAGAAGCAAAAATGGAATTTGCTTTGAAATTCTTTCTAATATCATGTCCTACCAAGAGAAGAATGGCAGTACAATTGGGCTGAAACTGCTATTCTTCCTTTCTGTTTTGAGACAGTGTCTCCCTGTAGCTCCTGCTTGCCTGGAAGTTGCTATGTAGACCAAGCTGGCCTCAGTCGTAGAGAGATCTGCCTGCCTCTGCCTCCTGAGTGTGGGATAATAGACATGCCACCATGCCCAGGTAGTCTCACATTTTAATTGTGAACTTTAACCATTTTCACTTTGATGGTTCAGTCAAAAGGAGATCATCAGAGAGAGACTTCCAGCTCACTTCCACCTCTCTTGCTCCAAGTCTTGTGTCCAACTTATGCCCTCTATTCAGCAACAAGGTCTTAACTTCAAGGATCATGGCGGCCTCTTGGACTATCCTGATCAACAATGTGAAGAGACTTTTCTCCTGTCTGGCATTCTGTTTCTTGTTATATGGTCTTCAGGAATACAGATACACTCATGTTCAGATATTATATGTGCATTTTTCAAGGCCAGTGTGAGTTAATACAGTTCCCTCTGGCTTTTCACACCACCTGAGCTTTATTTATCTCTCCTCTCTCCCTCCCTGTCTAACCTCCTTCCTACATCCCCAGTTAAAGTACCTCCATTTTCCCTTTGATAATACTTGTCTCCTATTATCCTGCAGTTATTAAAATTCCTCCTGGGAGGCATAAATGTCATTGGGTCCCCATACTCCCACCATCCTTACAACAAATCAAGGTCTAATTTTTTCAATCTGCAGTTTGGGCAACTAACAAGTTTATTGGATTTTCTTACAGAGCAATGTGTAAGGTTTACTTACAGGAGTGTAGGTGCTCCCCTCTTAAGGCTGCATTGAAGAGCTGCCATTCAGGAGTAGACAATGACAATCCCCACAGCCTCACGATATGGCAAGCGAGAAATTGAGTCTCCCTGAGGCTTTTTACACTTGTATACCTCTAGTTATTTCCTTACCACTGAGAAGAAATCTATTGTGTAAATGTACCAAATTTTGATTATCCATTCATCATTTGAGAGACATTTAGATTGTTTCCATTTCTTAGCTCTTATGAAAAGAGCAGTAACAAACATAGATATAAAAGTATTTCCACCATAGGATCAGTCCTTTGGGTATATGAGAAGGAGTGGTATAGCCTTATCATATGGAAGATTCATTTTTAGTTTTTTAAAGTGTATCCCAAACCAGCTCTCATATAACTCCAGAATACTATGTGAACTGCTAAGGGAGAAAATCAATCAATGGTTCAACTCAGCTGGAAAGCCTAATATCCATAACAATGACTGACAAGACAAATTTTCTCTATTGGTGCAGTAGTGGCACTTTTATTTGGGGGTTACTCAACATTTATCTAATTGGATTTTAAGCCCTAAACGGGGGGGGGACTGATGGGTGGCAGTGTAAATGAATCAATGGAGAGGACATGGATCCCAGAGAAAGCCCTAATGCTGTCATAGTTCTACACAAATGAAATTTCTTACTGTACACTAAACCTTATATTCACAGACAAGTATACCATGCACCACTCATCAAGAAACTTCTTAATGCTACACAGAGGCTACTACAGAGTTCCACAACTCATCACATACAGACAATGTTATGTATAAGAAATGCCCAGCCCTAAGTGGCCCATCTACAGTGTAATCTCTACATCTAAGGCTCATGGAACTTAGCACAAGGGGATAGAATAGTGCATCTCTCAAGTCTCACCAGCAGTTTCCTTATACAACAGAGTGCAATGCACATAGAAGGCCACAAGTGGCCAAATTTTGAAGAATAAGAGACTTCAGCGTGCATGCCTCTGAATAGGATTCCTATATTATCCTCATCTACCCATGGCTCAGAGACCATTGCAGAAGAAAGGGCAGAAAGATTTTTAGAGTCAGGGCTGGTACATAAACATAAGGAAACAGAGTGTGTGTTCCTGGATGGATAGATGTCTGTTTGAAATCTCACCCACCCACAACTCAGGGACCATGGTGGAAGAGGGGGCAGAAAGATTGTTAGAGCCAGGGTTGATGCATGAACATAAAGAAACAGAGGTTTTCACTCTGGGTACTTGTTCAGATGAACTTTCATCAATGGTGACAGCATGCACAAAATTCACGAAGGCTCATCAGACAAAAACCCAGCAGAGAACTGGGGAAATAGGCAACAGACCCCAATCTTAGCTGAGGAACTATTTGCAACCACTGACACTGAGGTGAAAGAGATTAGATATTTAAGGAAGAGACTCTAGATGGGTTCACTAGACTCCAGTGGATGAACTTGCACCAATGTACATTTGAGTGCAAATGCTTGACCAGATAGGCCATAACATATATGAGAGAATGCATGAAATTCAGTGGGGGCTTATGGGGTTACAGATGGGGAAGGGGACTAAATTTGAATAAGATCTATAATATGAAATGCACAAACATCAATAAAATATATACATAAAAAGGAGATTATAAACAAGAAAACTTTTATTGCACATACAAGAAGTCATTTTTTAAAATTATGTACTATTAAGATGTGAAAAAAGTTAGTATATTCATACAGGTTGTATTTAATTTGTTTCTAGACCAAAAAGACTTGACTTGGAATTGAGGATCTGACAGACAGCAGGAGTTTCAGGAGTCCCCAAACTACAAATACAGACTGAACCCAATAGTCTTGTCTGATACTTACTTTTCTTGCTGTGGTGACTAAATATATGCCAAGAAGAAACTCAAAGGAGGAAGTGTAATGGGGTCATTATACTGAATGAGCACTTGTAGGTATTTGGTATAAAAGTGCACACAAATTGCAAAGTAGCAAAGAAAATTTATTCAGAAACATAGTGATAATACACAGATAAGATACACTGGCACAGAAAGCAATGTACTTCTTTAGAGTATCCAAGGTCCCAGGATGTTTTCTGTAGCCCTCCATTATGGAGGCAGAAAATGGAGTAGATGGTTGCTAGGAGTGCATGGGTGGTTCTCCGCTTTGATTGGCAGTGTTTGGGTTCTGTAAGCTTCTGTTCACTGTATATGTCTCTTATCTTGATGTATCTGATTTTAACCAAAAATATCCTATTAAGCATAGGCATAACGTGGCCTCTAATATGTTTCACCTGAGCATTAACAAGCAGGACACAATGGCCTTACTGAATATACACCCAAAACCAGCCTAGGCTGAATCTTCCCATTGTTCTGAGCTCATGAATGCAATCTAGCATGCACACGAATGCAAACAACATCCCTCTGTGGTGGTACATGGGAATGGACTCATTTCATTGTTTTGAATGGGATGTAGGTTCAGTTCAATGCTGCCTTGTACATAGTGGGTTAAGGAATATGTAGGTATCCCAAGACAATTGGAGTCTTAGGTTGCTAGGCATTTCCTATGCTTGCCAAGCTGTCCCTAAGCTTCCTTACACCCATTTATTTTGACTCATACTTGGTTGGTATAGTCCTCCATGGTGAAGGCATGGTGATGTATGGTGCACAGTGGCAGACATGTACTGCTGAGACTTCTCACCTCATATGTTGTTTGAACAAGAAGCAGAAAGCAGATAGGAAGTGGATGTGAACTTTAGACACCAGATCTTAAGGCTACACTGACATCCAAAATACTGTCACCAGTTCGGGACCACAAATTCAAACATGCAAGTCTTTAAATATCTTGCAGAAGACCCGAGTTCAAATGCCAGCACCCACATGGCAGCTAACAACTGTCCTTAACTCCAGTCCCAGGGGATCTTACAGCCTCTTCTGACCTTGCAGGCATGGCACTAGATGGGTATACCTACTTACATGCA
>NW_008356163.1:425580-434368 GCF_000622305.1 Nannospalax galili
GATTTTCAGAATTGAGAAACTTCCACAGACATAGAAAGCTAACATTATTAGTCAACAAGGAAATCATCTATGCTACATATTGATTTATATTAAAATTTCCAACCTTATTTAAAATTTTGAAAATGGGGATGTCAAAATATCCATACACTAGATGGACAGGTTGTTTTATGTTTACTTGTTTTGTTGATGGCAGGTTTCTTTTCATTTTTTCCTTTTTGTTTGTATTTTTCATTACAAATGATTTGTAAACCTATTGAGGCCACATAATTTGGAATCAGACAAAGACAGAGTAAATAGTATTCTAAAGTTTCATTATTACTTCTGGACCTAACATTTTAATTGGTAATTAGAGATGGAAACAAAAGTTTCTTGTTTTTCCGTAACATATATGGAAACAAGTTAAATATTTAAACACACCAGCATAAGACAAATATTCAAAGCAAATCAATTATTTAAGCCTCATCTTTCATTCTCAAACTTCTACGGATGAATAAAGAGATGAGGAAAAATATTCCTTTATAGAAGAATGTATGAACATTCCTATCTGTAGTCACATGATACAAGCATACTATTCAGCTGACTGTGCCATTTAAAGACTGGTGAAATACACTGTTAAAATTCTTCAAGTGCAGGATGTATAACACTAAATTGCTACTTCTAGGGTGCTACTGTATACACAAAATATTCACATTTCTGATAACCTGAAGATTATTATACCTGGAGAGGGAGAGAGAGAGAGAGAGAGAGAGAGAGAGAGAGAGAGAGAGGTCTTTTATTTATTCTACTAGATAAATTTTATTCCTAAATATGAGAAATATTCAATAATAATAAAACTCTTAGGCAACACAAATGCATAAGTGTCTTCAATTTAATAAGGAGAAAACAATTATTTTTATTTGGTGTTCATTGGGCTTCATTCATAGCTTTATAGCTGTGAATTTATTACATTTTATTGAAACATTTATATTCATGCAATGCCAGTGAACCATAAAAAAGCTATTAAACTTAAGGCAGCTAGCATATATGAATTTTTATTTGTGGTATGTTTGTGTTACCTGTAAGTATGTGCATTGGTCTCTCTCTCTCTCTCTCTCTCTCTCTCTCTCTCTCTCTCTTGTGTGTGTGTGTGTGTGTGTATTTCAGTGCTGAAGGAGTCCAGAACATGGAGTTAGATCCCTTAAATCTGAAGTTATAGGTGGCGGTGAGTCACCTAATATTTAAAAGTAGTATTACGGTTAAAAGAATGCTACTGTAGGATTAATGCTTGGTTAATGTTAGTGTAGGGCTGCATTTGGTGACAATAAAATTTTTACAATTCAGAGAATAAAACATGAAGTTAATACTGAAGGAGTTGTGAATATTGCATGTGGAAAAATATTGGAGCTGAAGTTATAGGTGGCGGTGAGTCACCTAATATTTAAAAGTAGTATTACGGTTAAAAGAATGCTACTGTAGGATTAATGCTTGGTTAATGTTAGTGTAGGGCTGCATTTGGTGACAATAAAATTTTTACAATTCAGAGAATAAAACATGAAGTTAATACTGAAGGAGTTGTGAATATTGCATGTGGAAAAATATTGGAGATTTTGTTACTGCATGAAAAATTTCTTCTACAAATTTCCAATTACTAAAAAAAACTGATATAAAATAACACACTGTAGAAAGTTATAGCAGTTACATTTTAAAGCATTTTATGTGCATTTTTAAAAACAAAATTGTTTTAGTAGATGTGAACCATATTAGTTAAAACAGACCTTATTTCTATGTCCATTTCTGTTCTGTATTGAACATCACAAAGCTAATGACCTGAAAGTATTTAACAGCATACTTTCAATGATCCACTGCTCATGCTGCTGTCTACAGTAGGGAATGTAAGGATGAAGAGGTATACATATATGATAACAGTGATCAAAATAAATAAAACATGTTGGAGACAGAGCATAACTCTAAGTTGATTTAAATGAACTCTTGTTGCTCTAGATATGAGTAGAATCATAAAACAATGAAAAAAACTAGTACAAAAAATCATTATTTTTCTAAATTGCAAGTGGTTTATTGTGCAAGAAGTAGAAGAATCAGGATGAACGCTGTAGGATATGGGAATTGCTGTGTGAACACCAATTTCATTCTCATTAGATACCAGGTCTCCCTAACAGTTCTGATCAATGCTATTCATCAGCATAGACTCCAGGGTACAAAGTGAAAGCACAACTTTGGGGACATTTGTCTCATGGAAATAATCTGAGCCAGAAATCTAATTACTCTTCTTAGTATAAAACAAAGGAGAATGTCTGAGCCTCAAGAGAATTAAGTCCCAACAGTCCCTAGTTGAAAATAAATGTGATCTAGTAATATTTCAGGTATCAGAGAAAGGACAGAAACACTCCCTCACTTCAGGTATGTTTACCAATGGCTACTTGTAAAAATAGAAAAATAAGTCTTTCTTTAGATACATGAATTACACAGCTGAGGAATGAATAAATAAATGGTTTAATCTTGCATTTGAAGTGACATAAATTCTGCCACCTGATGAGTACGGAATTTTTTTTGCTAGACCTTTGTGATTTTGATTGCTGAAATTTGACTTGCACAGGGTTTTTAAAGATGTTCAATACTTTTTTTAAATTTTAATTAAAAGAAGCATTTCATTACAAAGCATTAACCTATTCAATAACATTTTTCTGATCTAGGGTACATCTCTTTCAAAATTGGCTGTACATTTCTAGTATTTTTAAAGACATATATGTCATCTCATTTTAAAATTCCTCTACCAGTGATGCGGTGCATATGATTTTGAAATTTATGTTGATATCATTCAATACGTATTACTGATACCAATCTAAGTTAATTCAGTCCATATGTAAAATCATAATATTTTGAGAATTATACATTTCAGTGTATATATGGATTTTCATATAAAAAGAAAGCAGAAAAGTTAAAGGATACTGTACACACAAGATTCACATATAAACACAAGAAACAGAGGCAGTATAACTGATTTTTTGTTACTTCTCTTCCTCTTTTTATGTATACGAAACAAAGAAATGATATAGGAACCCTATCTAGGGACACACACTCTGCAGGCTCTTATTCTCTAAAAGTTAGCCAGTTGTGGCCTCTGTGTACATTGCACTCATCCACCTACAGCTCAGGAATCATTGCAGAAGAGGGAGCAAAGGATTTTAAGAGCTAGTGTTGATGAATGAACATAAGGAAACAGAGGCTTTCAGGCCTTTGGGAACTTGCTCACATGAATTTGCAACAATGGTGATGTGATACGGCACCTTCTTGACTATAGCTATGCCATGTTAAAAGTTTAAGCTGACTCTAGTCCTGAAGTAATCAGGCAGTTGGCCTAGGGTATGGGAACACAGATCAACAAGACTCAGTTATTGTGGGAACTAGTCAGCATGTCTTGGAGTGTATCTGCTAACTACAGATATATGACTTCTCTAGGTTATGCTTCACTTGCTTCTGCAAAATAGTTATTGTTACTTAACAGAATAGAAATTGTCAAGGGGCTCTCCACCTGTAAGCTTGGGAACTTAAACTTTCACCCCAGTTATGGTTTCTCTGTATGAAAGCTTACCCTAGAGATGGCTTGGGGTTACACACTTGAATTCCAACACCCTTTTATAGTAGCCCTGGCCAGCAACTATTTTCATTCAGCAAAATTGGTCTGAGTGGTCTTCTCTGGTGAAGCACCCCACAACAGTGACAGTATGCACAAGAACTATTCTGAATCAGTCAGAGAAAAATACAGCATAGAATGGGGGAAATGGGCAGCAGGCTCCAACCTTAGCTGAGGATCATTTAGTAACTTATTACTGTGGGGTGAGGTAGAGCAGATCTGTAAGGATGTGACTCTAGGTATGCTGACTAGAGTCCAGTGGATGAACTTGTACTAGGGGCATCTGGGTACAAATGCTTGACTGGATAGGACTTAACATATATTAGAGAATGCATGAAATCCATTTGCAGGGTCTATGGTGGGCACAGATGGGGGAGGGAGTCTGAATTTTATTAAGATGTGTTATATGAAATGCATAAAACTCGATAAGTATTTAAAAAACCCAGCTTAATATCCACAAATAAGCAAAGCTGTTTGCTGTTATCTGTTGTTCCCAATTATTTTGTTTCTCGGTTGCTTTTCAGGTGATGCAAAACTCAGACCTAGTGAGTAATTAAAAAAAAAATAGAAAAGCCTGGCAGAATAGTGAAAAATGAAAGAACATTACCGATCATATTTCAATTTTTAGTAAATGCTGTAAAACCCAAAATAGTGTCAAGTAATTTTATTTCATTATCTGGAAAATGGAGCTCTTTACTGAGGCATAACAAATAATGTTATCAGTGCTGTTTGTTACTAAAGTAATAAATATGATTCTTTAGTAAAAAGCATGAGATTTTCTTTGTGGCTTGTCAGATAATTTGATACTTTTCTGTTTCCTATTGGATCTGAACCAGCTTTCCTTTCATGGAAATACACTGAATGACAATGAACGGCAGAGACCCAGACAAGTCAGAAAGTTCATGGACTATATCTACAGGTTTAACTCCATGTGTATCAGCCTCCTATATTAGAATGTGTGAAATGAGCACACCACATTAGAAGCACTCTTTATCTTAACTGTTTTCTTAATATAGTTAGTATATGGAATATACTAAATATACAACATATATAATTATAATTAGTATAGTACCCAACAATAACATTGCATTCCACTCCATTGATTATCTCTTTGAATACCTAGAGGAAAACAGTGACTAATCTAACTTAACATTAGTGAATTTTGTATTATTTCAGAACCAAAGCAAAGGAGAATGGACAGGAGAAACTGTTCTTCATTACCAGAATTTTTTCTCCTGGGAATTACCAGTAATCCTGACATGAAAGTGGTGTTATTTGCTGTGTTTCTGATTGTTTATCTCACTATTCTGCTGGCAAATCTGGGAATGATCATTTTGATCAGGATGGAACCCCAGCTCCACACACCCATGTACTTCTTCCTCAGCCACCTCTCCTTCTCTGACCTCTGCTACTCCACTGCAGTTGGACCCAAGATGCTGGTGGGCCTACTTACAGAGAACAATCCAATTTCCTTTGTTGGTTGTTTTCATCAATTCTTGTTTGTTTGTGTCTTTATAGATATTGAGTGCATGTTGCTGGCTGTGATGGCCTTTGATAGGTACAAGGCCATCAGCAATCCCCTGCTGTATGCAGTAGAGATGTCCAGTAGGGTGTGCTACCAATTCATAACTGCAGTGTACCTGGTGGGAACAATAGATGGTTTCATACATACAACATTGGCATTCAACTTGTGTTTCTGTGGCTCTACTCAGATGAATCAATTCTTCTGTGATTTCCCTGCAGTTTTACTCCTTTCCTGTTCTGACACACAGGCCAATGAACTGGTATTGTTCACCCTTTTTGGTTTCATTGAACTGAGCACCATCTCAGGAGTCCTTGTGTCCTATTGTTACATCATCTTGTCAGTCTTGAAGATCAGCTCTGCTGGGGGGAGGTTCAAAGCATTCTCCACCTGTGCCTCCCACCTAACTGCAGTTGCCATTTTCCAAGGAACAATGCTCTTCATGTATTTTCGGCCAAGTTCTGCTTACTCTCTAGATCAAGATAAAATGACTTCCATCTTTTACCTGCTTATTATTCCCATGATGAACCCTCTGATTTACAGCCTGAGGAACAAGGATGTGAAAGGAGCCTTGGTTAAACTCAGAAATAAAAGGTGGATTTAAAAACGTTCTAAGGCTTTAAAAATATTTATAAAGGTCATATTTCTGTAAGAAACTCACAAATAAAAGCATCATACAGTTGGGTTAAGGTAAACACTCAAATCCCTTATGTGAAAATAAATATGCATGATGGTTGTTGGTTTCATACTACATAATGTAATAGCTTTACAAATACTGCATTTTAATTTCCTTAAGTAAATTTTTGTGCTATATTCTAATAATAAGAAACTGTTTCCAAACCTCAAATGTATAATTGACTATTTTCTCAAAGAATGTGTGTTCCTCAATTCATGAAAAGACATTGGGTAATTTTTTTTCAAAGACCTGAAGAATTAATTGTTCAGAAAAAAAAATGACTTCTGAGTTTCTACCAGACTATATTTTGTTATCCTAGCCTTAACCTTCTAAATGGTATGTTATTACCACAAATATGCTTTTTCCTTGTTTTGAGATTCTAATCTCATTAGTAACGACATAAGGATGTAAAGACCTATGGGAGTTCATGAAATTATAACATTACAATTGACAGGCATGGGTTTATTGTCAGTACAAAGGTCTTGGAGAGGTTCGTAACTGTTTATTCTAATTGGAGAATGAAAATTGGGCCATCACCATACACTGATTCTTCTGGATTCCTGATTTTGGATTTCTATCCTTCACAGTTGTAATTTGTGTTTGGAGACAAAACCTATCTACGTTTTTCTGCAATAACTAAAATGAAGACATTCAGAACCAAGTCAATGATCGCAGAAAGCATTGAAGTAGTAAAACATCAGGACCATAAGGGAATGCCAGCAATTCAAAGCATGAGATATTCGTGAAATATAACCACATCCCACTCATGTGCCTATATTTATTATACCATCTTGGCAATAATTGGACCTGCGTATTTGTGCCCATTATTGGTTAAAGTGCGTTTGGACTAAGCAAAAATCTTATGTAATAGTGTCCCAACATAAAACTGATTTGATTGTGAACTCCCTGAGTTTGTTAGTTTTAGAAATGAATTATTTGCAATTATTTTTAGGGAACTCATGACTGAAATGGAAGCTCTGGCTGATGTTCTTGGACTTTTCTTCCTCATGTTTCTTCAGAACCCTGATGCAGAATGTCAAAGGTTTTGATGTATCTTAGAGCACCCTTTCCAGTTCTCATTATTTCCCTCCATTCTTAGTCTCTAAAATTTCCATCTTTTATTTACATCATTAAGTTAAGACTAATGGCAAACTTAATTTTCCAAATATTATTATGTCATAAAATATGGGGCTATGTTAACCTTAGTTATTTTTGTAAATATTGATTTTGCCCTTTTTTCTTGCTGCCGAAGATGCTAAATATAAGAATGAAAAAACTGTATATTTTGATATATATATATATAATGAAGTCCCTGTCACACTTCTTTTATATAAAATAGGATCTGAATAAGAAGTGGTTGTAGTGTTCTTTCCAGGTGCTTGACTTTATCTGTATGAAGTGAAATCCTACTAACACACCATCTCACCACAGTGTGGGCTCAAGTTTTGAAAATGATGAGTCATTCCACTTGAGTTCAAAATATTTATTTTATCCCCAGTCTTTGTTTTAGCAATAAGAATAGATATTAGTGGAGGTAGGGATTCTTCCACTTAGGTTCTGGAGATCAAATCATGTTATTCTTTTTTTTTCTGTGATGTCATTTCTCTGCTTTTGATGTTTTGCTCTGATATAGACGTCAATGAATTTGTGATAGACACCATATTTTGTTACAGGGCAGTGATTACTCTATGAAAAGTTTTGTGTCTTACTGTTATACCGTCCGATGATTAGGTTCCATTTTTACCTGTACTACCAATATCCTATGAGAGTGGGAGTCAGCTGTCAGTTTGAGTGAGTTATGAGACAGCTAAGACAGGTGGAAAATGCCTGTGACTATTTTGGGATGCATATACGGAGAGCATTGACATGTTGGAGAGTGATTAGATGGAGACAAGACCCACCCCGAATGAAAGTTATGTTCCTAGTACACGGGGTGCCTACCTGAGTAGGAGGAAGACAAGGAACCTGGAGGTGCCCCTTTGATTCCTGTGACATCATGGTCTACGACCAGAATCCTCAACAGTGGACCCCAGATCTCATATTTTTGCAGCTTTTTCAAGTGGATTTGCTATCAGAAACTATGTAGCATATTTTCAGGCTTTTTGCAAAGGGATGGGACTACCAAGTTTCCAGGCTTATTGGATAGAACATGCACTATGTCACAAATAAGACAACAATGTAAAAACCACTTGTGATATTAGCATATCTTGTTAATTAGAGGTGAAAGAGATTGTCTCAGAAACGGAAGACTCGGGCCAAGGAATGGAGAATACAAGTATCATTATGTAAACTTCAACTTCAGTCTCATTAAATGTCTTGTCCACTAGAAATCTTGGTTAATGTCTGTCATTCATCAACACAGAGTCAAGGGGAGGGAGTAAAAATGACACTTGAATCTCTTGTACAGTATTCCCTGGGAAAAACACTAAGTTCGGAATTTAATTAATCACAGTAGAGTAGCAGAAAAGAGGGAAGCCAGAGCCTCAATGGAATTAAGTCCCAACAGTACCTAGCTAAAATAAATATGATCAACTTGTTCAGGTACTGCGGGTGAAGAAAAAAGGCTCCCTCATCTCAGGTAGGTTTCTGAATGACCTCTTGCAAAAACAGAAGACACAAGTATCACACTTTTTAGGGCAAAAGAATAAAAATTGGTGAATAAATGGGTTTATTCCTCCTTGTGTAATTAAGTGAACTCTTCCACAAAATGTGATACTTTCTTGATATATTGTTGTGACTTTGACTCCTTCCTTTGTTCTACACAGGGAATGGAAAGGTTTTTATTTCTTTTGCAGTAAGACAGAATAAAAATTGGTGAATAAATGGGTTTATTCCTCCTTGTGTAATTAAGTGAACTCTTCCACAAAATGTGATACTTTCTTGATATATTGTTGTGACTTTGACTCCTTCCTTTGTTCTACACAGGGAATGGAAAGGTTTTTATTTCTTTTGCAGTAAG
>NW_008356163.1:437366-440797 GCF_000622305.1 Nannospalax galili
TTGTAATTTGTTCTGATTTTATTAATATAACAATAGGTGCTACACATAATAGGTAACAGTATATACTCATTGAAGCGCATGTGTTTAAAAACACACAATTTGAGGAGTTACATATCCCAATACACATTTGAGGGTTTATTTTTTTAATATTCATGGTTCAAAAATTTTGTTATCAATATTATTAAGCACCATTAGTAAAAACGTGTATTATCAACACCTAGGAAAAACTAGTAAAATGTGAATGCGTAGTAGTTACAAATGTCATACATTAGAAGGGTTAATTTAATTTTAATTTCATCTTTATAATATTTTATTTATTAATTGTTATGCATGCAAGTGTTTTGCTTGTATGTATATAAGTGTAGCTGTGTGATGAAAAGCCCACAGTAGCCAGGAGAGGGTGTTGGATCTGAAACTAGAGTAACAGATGGTTGTTAGCCTCCATATGGGAGCTGGTAATCAAACCCAGGTTTTGTGGAATCACAGCAAGTGCTGTTAACTCTGCATCATCTCTCTAGCCTGAAATTTAATTTCTTGATAGATGATAAGTAACTTTTGATTTCTGTTTAAAATCTTGCAGATTATCACTATTAAAAAAAAATCATTCTCAAGGCTTCTCTTCTTTTGCCCTCCTGCTCCCACTCCGGCTCCTGCTTCAGCTCTTGCTCTTGCTCTCTCTTGCTCTCTCACCACAGTTGGCATGGAACTCTCTTTGTAGACCAGGCTAGACTCAATATCACAGAGATATGCCTGTCTCTGCCTCCTGAATGATGAGATTAAAGTCATGGGTCACCACATTCAGCTCTCTTTGTCACTGTCTTGACCTTTTATGCAGCAAGTGGAATACAAAGTCACCCCACAGCATACACACATGCTCATGTAAACACGAGAAATAAAACCTATTAAATGTCTGAAATTTTGGCTATTTATCTCCCATTTTCAGTTAAATGAAAAACTGGAATTAAAAACAAAACTAAGTAAAGATTTTTATTATAACTTGTACTTACCACTTCTTTTGTCAACTGAATTTAATTGTCAAAAGTTTTACCATTTGGCAAGGTGAGTAATAAAATTTATGAATTTTTCAATAGTTTGTAATGTAGATATAATTTTTAATGAATTAGATTTTATTCTTTAGTAAACACTTGAAAGCCACAAACAGTACTATAACTACCTACATTGTAACCTGATAAAATGTATTGATTCATATTTATAATAATGAATTAATAAATATAATGAAATGTAATAACTACAAATAAAAGAGTCAGTCATTTATATTGTGGTCTCTTAATTTCATATTTCCTTTATATCATATTAGATCAGGGACCAGCATTTATTTTTTCAGGCTGAACTGTCTAATACTTAATGATAGAGAAAAGTGAAATCAAGTAGATTCTGTCTTATTTACATAAATATTTCTCAACTCGCATCAACTTCCAAAATCACTAATTTTTCTCATGATATCACATTACATCTACATATGATATAGACTATTTTATCAGTGTATTTTGAAAACACCATATATCCTTAAAGTAGAATTATGCTCTGCATTATGGAAAGAAAATAATCACACTCTAATGAGTCATTGCATTATTGGATTTTTGAAACTGTTTAGATCATGGACAAAGAATGGACAACAGAAACTGCTCCTCATTTCCTGAATTCCTTCTTTTGGGAATTACCAATAACCCGGACTTAAAAGTGATGTTATTTGCTGTGTTTCTAGTTGTTTATCTGACCATTCTGCTGACAAATATTGGAATGATCATTTTGATCAGGATGGAGCCCCGGCTTCACACACCCATGTACTTCTTCCTCAGCCACCTCTCCTTCTCTGACCTCTGCTATTCCACTGCGGTTGGACCCAAGATGCTGGAGGGCCTTCTTGGAGACAAAAATTCAGTTTTTTTTACAGGCTGTTTTCTTCAACTCTTAATCGTCTCTATCTTTATAGATATTGAGTGCATGTTGCTGGCTGTGATGGCCTTTGATAGGTACAGGGCCATCAGCAATCCCCTGCTGTATGCAGTAGACATGTCCAGTAGGGTGTGCTACCAATTCTTAACTGCAGTATACCTGGTGGGAACAATAGATGGTTTCATACATACAACATTGGCATTCAGCTTGTGTTTCTGTGGCTCTACTCAGATCAATCATTTTTTCTGTGATTTGCCTCCAGTTTTACTCCTTTCCTGTTCTGACACACAGGTCAATGAATTGTTACTATTTGTCCTTTTTGGTTTCATTGAGTTGAGCACCATCTCAGGAGTTCTAGTCTCCTACTGTTACATTCTATTATCAGTCTTAAAAATCAGCTCTGCTGGGGGGAGGTTCAAAGCGTTCTCCACCTGTGCATCCCACTTAACTGCAGTTGCCATTTTCCAAGGAACAATGCTCTTCATGTATTTCCGACCAAGTTCTTCCTACTCTCTAGACCAAGACAAAATGACCTCACTCTTTTATCTCCTGATTATTCCCATGATGAATCCTCTGATTTATAGCCTAAGAAACAAGGATGTGAAAGAGGCCTTGGTTAAACTAAGAGGTAAATGGTGACTTTAAGGAAATGCCTTAAAAATATACAAGAAAATGTTCTGTCAGTGGTAGGGTTTCTACTGTACAATTTACCAAATTTGTAATGTCACATTTTCTAAATTGATTATATTAAAGCCTAACAACAAGATGTTTCAGATTTCTCAATGTGTCCTTATTTTATTCAATTATCATGTGGTATTCATTCATTTTTTTAAAAAAAATTTCTTAACAGTTCTAATCGGCAAATTTATTTTTGTTCACTGTCTCATTACATTTTAATTTTACTATAGTATGGTTTTATACATTTTGCCACATTTTTGTGCTCTGAATTTTCTCACAAATCCATCAGATTCTTTAATAATGATGCTTAAATATCATTGAAATTAAAAAGAATTAATTAAAGAAGCATTCAAATCTTCATGATTAGCCTCCAATCAATCCTGAATTTTAAGGGAAAAAAAAGGTATAGACACAATTCTTCAGAAAAAATAAATTTTAGCCAAATGTGCAGATCATTTCTCTTTGAACAGATATTCATTCTCAGATCTAAATATCTGCATATTGTTCAAGGAAGTAATTGTACAATGAGGTAATGATTAAAGGAACTTTGAAGTGGAGAGGTCCTTGCTGGTTAGAA
Organism: Nannospalax galili; assembly: GCF_000622305.1. Classification (NCBI taxonomy): domain Eukaryota; kingdom Metazoa; phylum Chordata; class Mammalia; order Rodentia; family Spalacidae; genus Nannospalax; species Nannospalax galili. The sequence continues at coordinate 440,539 of NW_008356163.1, forward strand.
TTTAAAATAGGCATAACATAGTCAAGTAACAAGCAGCTGTATGAAGGATACTAGTATACAATCCTTGTCTGCTGAATTTATCAATCATTCAAACTTCCATCTTTCTTCATTTTAGCCACAGTGGTATGACTCTCTGTATTCTGAGAAGTTCTCATCCTTAAGCAATCATTTAATGTTATCCTGCTTCTTAAATTTTGTATCTTTCATATAGATCATAGCCAATTTTTTCCCTCTCAAACAGTTCATTCCATTTCTGTTA
>NW_008356163.1:442338-463092 GCF_000622305.1 Nannospalax galili
TAAGCAATCATTTAATGTTATCCTGCTTCTTAAATTTTGTATCTTTCATATAGATCATAGCCAATTTTTTCCCTCTCAAACAGTTCATTCCATTTCTGTTAAACAAAAGACGGGTTTTGTATCTGAGACAATAAAAGCAAAAACAAACCAGATATAAAATGCAATGTTAGAAGACACAATTTGAATGACCGTAAATTGGTAGTAAAGCACTATCAACTGTTGATGGAATGTTTGCAGTTTTATTATAAAGTTTTGTCTTTTGGAATGGCTTATATGAAACATAACTCCGCATATTTAAAGAAATAAATAGTGCAATTTTCATAGAATGTATCATGAATAATTATCCTGTATATTGTTCAAATGAATGTGCTTTAAAAAAAATTTTTAACTGATTTAGTAGTTTTATTATTGTTTCCTGCCAAAAAGAATTAGTGAACCATATTATCCACTAAAACAACACAGTATTATTCATTATGTCCCATAACTTAGGATCAGACAACTACTTTCTGAGAGAAATTTATAAACACCCATATGCTTACATGGTGTTACTGTTAGGTCTAACAATGCTATTACAGTTGTACAAGTGGTCACACCCAGAGAGTATGTGTTTATGAAATGCCCAAACTCAAAAGTGACACATCTACAGTGGAACCTCTACACCTAAGACTCATGGAGCATAGTGGAACAAGGGTAGAGAAAACACTAATGCATCTCTCAATTCTCATAAACGAAGCTAAGTCATGCAACTGAGGGCAATGAACTCTGGGCTCAGGCAACATTGCAGAAGAGGGATGTGGCGACTATACGACCCTGGGGAGGAGGTGCATGACCATACAGAAATAGAGTATTATAGGCTCGTGAAACCTTGCCCATATGAACTTACAGCAATCATGGCAGCATGCACAAGACCCACGCAAATTCAAACAAATAGAAATCCAGCATAGAACTGTGGAAATGGGCAGAAAGTCCCAATATTAACCAAAGAACTATTGGGCAGCTGCATACTGCTGGGAGAGGAAGAGATGATCTTGTTTAAGAGAGTGACGCTAGGTCGGCTGGTTAGACCTCAGTGAATGAATATGCACTGAAAGATGTCAGAGGACACTAACTTGATTCAATAGACCCTATCATAGATGACAGGATGCATTTGACAGTGGGGGAAGTCTATGGGAGGGTGCCAATGGGGAGGGTGTATAAAGATGATTAAGATGTTGTGTATGAAATATACCAAAATTCAATTAAAAAAAGAAATCTTTTAATTAAAAGTTGTCTTTTCGGAACTGGAGAGTTGACTTAGCAGTTAAAAGCACTGATTGTTCTTGAAGAGGAGCAGGATTCAATTTCAAGCTCCCATATGGCAGGTAACAACTGACTGTAACTCCAGTTCCAAAGAATCAAATGCCCTCTTATGATCTCTTCAGGTGTTTCACACTATCGGGTGCACCTTACCTGCTTGTAAGTACTACACTCATACACATAAAATTAAAATAATAAATAAAACCTTTAAAAAATAAAAATTGTCTTCCCCTCTATTTGTTTTATAGCTATTAAATTTAAAAGCTAATTTTGTGTTAATATGCCATCTAAAATAAATTACTTATCTCCTTAGATACACGTATTATATATAATATTATATATAAGATACATATCTTTTAAAATATTCACTACTAGTGTTAAGGCAGGCACTTCCCTCAGGTGTTAGTTTGTTAGTTTTATTCTTTTATGTTTTTTGCAACTAGGTCTCCCTGTAGCCCAGCTAGTCTAGAACTCACTATGAGGACCAGAGTGGCCTCAGTTGTACAGAGATTCCCTGCCTTTGACTCCTGAGTGTTCTTGAGTGCTGGGACCAGAGATGTGTGCCCTGCCCAAATTTAAGAATGTAAGCTAACAGGGACAACCAGCAGTGGTGTTGGAAACAGCCTGTTCTTAAGTTTGGGCCAAGGATAATTCTCATTTCTTTGATAGGCACAAAGGAATTAGACAACGATAGTGCCTATTGTGTAAAATAATTCTATCAGTGTCCCTAGATTAACAAGTGGCTAATTATAAATAATGAATAGTTCTGGAAATCCTTATATGTTATCTCTATGAAACTAATTTTACTATTTGTATCAACCTCACCCTTCAACAAATGACAGCAAAACATGGGAAGGCATAAGAATTATATCACCAGGGCAGGAGAAATGGCTCAGCATTTAAGAGCACTGACTGCTCTTGCAGAGGACCAGGTTTGATTCCTGGCACCCGCATGGTGGCTACTAACAGTCCTTAACTCCAGTTCCAGGGGAATCAGTAGCCCGCTTCTGACCTCTGCGACATTGCATGACATGGGTGCACTCACATACATGCAGGCAATACATCCATACACATAAAATAAAAATAATAAATAAAGTATCTAAGAAAAGAATTATAACACCAAGAAAAATGCTTTCTTTACATGACTATATTAATAACTTTAGCTTAAGGTGTCAGCTATCTATATGAGAGTCTTTAAAAATTATTGAGAGTTTCATATATATACACAGTATCATAATCAGAGCAACTCTGAACTACATCCTCTTACTCCTGTCAGACCCTTCCCCCAAACTCCTCTCCCAATTTCATGTCCTCTTACTTTTTTACATCTAGCCCACTGAGTCTAGTAGTGTTGCCTACATGGGTGTGGGGCTGTCTACTAAAGCAAGGGCAGCTAACCAGGGGTCACTTCCCTGAAGAAATGTTGCTCTTGTTCTCTCAGCAGTCTCCAACTGCCAGTAGTTCTATGGCCAGCGTTGAACCTAGAGAGCCCTTCCCCCACGTATCAGTGCTGAACTCTTGGCTGATTTGAACTTGGGCAGTGTCCTAGTTTGTTCATCATTACTGCGACAAAATACTCTGACCAATACCAACTTGGGGAAGAAAGGGTTTATTCAGCTTACATCTCCCAGGTTGCAGTTCATCAGGGAGCTCAAGGTAGGAACTCGGAGCAGGAACCTGGAAGCAGGATCTGGAGCACAGGCCATGGAGGAACGCTGCTTGCTGGCTTGACCCCCTGGCCCCTGTTCAGCCTGTTTTCTTATGTAACACAGGCCCACCTGCCCGGGGTGGCACCACCCACAGTGGGTTGGGCCCTCCCACATCACTCATCAAGAAGATGCCCCTCAGACATGGCCACAGGCCAGTCCAAAAGAGGAAATTCCCCAATTATGGCTCCCTCCACCCGGGTGTGTCAAGTTGACACCAAAGGTAACCAGCACAGGCAGGTTGGCAAAACTCGTGAGTTCTTGAGTGCAGTGACCCTGTCATGTCCAAAATGATCTACTCGAAGGAGCCCTTCCTGTCCTTTGGACCTTAGAGTATTTCGGTACCCTCTTTCACAATGCTGCCACAGCTTAGGGGGTAGATAGCATGAAACAGCTGTTCTTTTTGTAGCTGAACATTTTACAGTCACTTACTTTCTGTACTTTGACCAAACGTGGGTCTTTTATTAATCTCTCTCCTCCACAAAAAAGAATGTTTTCTGATGAGGGATAATAGTTGTACTAGTCCATCTACTAATGAATAGGTAAGGAAAATATGGTGCCTGTGTATGTGGAACTGGAGAAGAGCACACTGAGTTAACCGAGACCAAGAACGAAAAATCCCTCATGCTTTCTCTTATATTTGAATGCTAGCTTCAAATCTTTAAGTTAACTTGTATAACCCAGGAAAGTAGAGCTCAGCCCCCAGTCAGGGGGATATTTTGAGGGAGAGAGATGATAGAACACGTACATAAAGTGGAATATTGGATAATGGAAAATAATGTGAGGGAGTAGGATTTAAGTGTGCAAAGGGATACCAGGGTAAAATAGCAGGGTAAAGCAGGGGACGGGGTGGAAGGACAGGTAACTAACATTAGGGATGTTTTAAAAAGTCATTTGGGGGTGATGGAGAGATGGCTCACCAGCTAAGAGCACTGGATGCTCTTTGCAGAGGACCTGGGCTCTATTCCCAGCACCCACAAGATGGCTGACAACCATCCATAACTCCAGTTTCAGGGGATTCCGATGCCCTCTTCTGACCTCAACTGAAGAATGACCTCCCTCTGACTAGCCTATGGTCATGTCTGTAGGGCATTTTCTTGATTGCTCAGTGATGTAGAAGAACCCAGCCCACTTTGGGTGGTGGCATCCCTGTCCAGGTAGGCCTGATTGTATAAGAGAAGTCATTGAGCAATCAGGGGAGCAAGCCAGTGCAAAGTGCTCTTCCCTGGTGGCCTGTACTTCCGCTCCCACCTCCAGGTTCCTGCCTCATTAAGTCCTGCCTTGACTTTCCTCAGTTATGGTCTGTGAAAAGAATAAGGCGAACAAACTCTCCCCAAGTTGGTTTTGGTCAGAGTGTTTTGTCTCAGCAATAGAAAGCACACTAGGACCCAGGTGTTATGCTATTTTTGACATACATATTTCCATTTATTGGAAAAAATATTGTATTAGATGTAAATTAATTGTAAATAAAGTGTAAAGAAATGCACTATTGTGAATTAGAATGTGAAGTATCAGTAACCAAATATAAATGTGTACATGTAGAAATAAATCGCATCTTATTAAATGTCAATCATAGCATGGGCTATGCAGGAGTATCCACCATAAGATCAATGCTGCACAGCCTCAGGGTAATTTTATGTATTTTAGTGTGCTTCCTCTATTTGTGTGATGTAGCACATCATTATGAAGCTAGAATAGTGACGCTGAAGTATTCAGGTAAAAAAATGTAGTATGTTGCAGCTCAAATTGGCATCCTGACACTCTGTTACCTTTTGTCACATTCAGGGGTGAAATATTGCCCAGATACAGAGACAGGATGTGTATAATGCCTCCATTTTATTAGATCAATAAAACACTGTAGATCACAATTTGGTGGAGTATAACATGAGATTTAAAAAATGTATCATAATAATAGTGAAGGATATTTTTTTCCTAAAGGGCAGCTTGCTTTATGTTTTATGTTTTATTTTATATTTGGTGGATTATTTTGCATTTTTCATCACAATTTGTCACAATTTATTTTGAAATCTATTTAGCTAATTTACTCTATATTCAAATAAAATTAATTTTTTTAGGATTCCAGAAGTTTTCTTATTATTTCTAGATCTCATATTTTCATTGGGTAACATCATATTGTTAAAGATGAAAACAGATGTTAATATTTAAGATGTATGATGACACATATTTAAATAAGTTAAATGCTACATAAAAGAAGATCCCCTTTGATAAGATATACACCATAATCCATTTTTAAATTCCCATCCTTCATCCTCAAAACTCTATAGTTAAAGGAAGAGGTTGTAATAAATTGAATTTATTCATGAGATGATAGAAACATTTTTAAGTAATGGAAATATAAATGCAGTATTTTGTTCTATGCATTAAGGTAAATTAGATGTAAAAATATTAAACAAGAAATGAGAGATGTATATTACATTGGTAATTACAGAGTATATTTTGTAGATCCTGAAAATAGGACATTTCTGATACATCCTACTTTTCTAAATACTATTTTAATAAGACTCTGAATAGATTATTTAGGAGATGAATAGTAACTGGCTATGTCCTGAATGCATTATTCATATAAACAGTAAGCAACTACCATCACTGTATCCCACAGGATGTGTTTATGCTTAATTTTCATTGAATATTCACAAGCCTATGAACCAGAAAATATTTAACATTAGTTCTTGGCTACTCCATCTGGAGTTGGGGGAGAGCACTCAGAAGGCATTAAATGGAAATAGTAACATACAAGCTCATGAGAGATGAAGTTTTTTCATGAGGGGAAGAAGAATGGATAAGGCATGGACATAATTAGAAAAGGATGCATTTTAGTTTCACTGTCTGATTTTAGCAGATTCTACAAAGCTGATACAGAAACTCTGGTAAACAGTACAGAGTTAAAAGTTCAGGCTTCACTGAAATGATTGCAGTATTCCTTAGAGGGGGAAAAAGCTGGGAGGGAAATTCAGCTCATCTCATTTATATGACAGAGAAGTGAAATTCAGCTCATCTCATTTATATGACAGAGAAGTGAATGTGCACTCTAATACGCTTAAAAGACAACACTTCCTACATGAGATACATGTGATCTGTATATTTTTGTATTCAGGTGCCAGAGAAAAGAACAAAGAAATCTTTCATTTAAGGTAGGTTTCTAAATGGTTACCTTTAAAGCATACAAGAAAACTATTTTCTTTGGGAAAAATGTGGAGCCAGTTCCTGAGGAATGAGTAAATATGAATAAAATGCTTTGTTGCTCAGTTAAACATAATCTGAAATCTAATGTCCAGTGTATTTTCCAACTATATCTGTGTGAATAGCAACTACCCAGTTGTGTAGCTTTTTGAAGGTTCTAACTATTTATATTGCAATCTAAATTCTTTTTAAAATCACCATGTAAATGGTATGGTATATTTAATTTTTTAATGTAATTTTATTCAAATAATAAAATAAAGCATTAAAAACACAAATCTAAGTAAATCCAAGTATATAAGAACTAAAATCAAAATAATTAAGTCTACAAGAGCAGATGACTATTCACATTCCAGAATTCATTTGTGAACACACATGAACAGATACTCTGACATTCGTCCACAAAAGCAAAGATAAACACAAGAAATAGAAGAAAGTAAACCTCCTAAACCTTCACTGTTTGCAAGAATTTTCAGATTTCTGAAGAATCAGTGTACAAACAGTGATACACAGGTATGATAACAGCTTTCTCATTCCACTTCTTTACCCTGCTTTCATTTACAAGTAGATAATATTTGGGGCATAGTGGGATTTGCAATGAAGTTATCTTATTCCTGGCAAACTAGTGATGGTAAGTGACAGGGTAGTTTAATCAAATGTATTTAGCAAAAATAAAAGAAAATCAAAACAATATCATACCAATTTTCAAGTATTTCTTTTCAATATTATGGGCAGAGATTAAGGTATGTTTCTTGATTAATATAAATATGACCCATTTGTTCAAATACATGATATATTTATTCTTTCATGTTTTGAATTTTACATGCAAATTAGGTGTTACCTTCAAATTCTGACTTCAAACCAAACTTCAGGATACTCAGTTCTACTGCCTTTGAATGAGGAAGAAAAGTCCTATGTCTCAGGACTTATTTATTAATTGGAATGAAATAAATAGAATCAGCTTATCATTGTCACATAACAAAAGATTTTGAATAATAAAATAATTTGAAAAAGAAAATTTTGAAAAGTGTTTTTGTTGAATTGCTTTTCCCATCACCACTTGAGTTGCTACAAACAGCTTTAGTACCATAGGACCTGAATAACATACAATTTTCCCATTGAAGCTGTACATGTTGGTGTGTTCACTAGATTCAAAGACTACCACAAATTAATTTCTTTTTGTTTTTCATTTTTGTTTTCTGAGACAGAGTATCACATGCTCCAGGTTAGCGTATAGCTTGATACATACTCAAGGACAGACTTGAACAGTTGATCCTCCTGTATCCGTCTCACAAATACCGGGATTACAGCCCACCATGTCTAATAACCATGACAAATTTAAAAAATTTTCTTTTGGTTTGATTTATTTTTCATACAATATAGTTGGAAGTTGGATGCTATTTAGATTATCTCTCATATCCTCACCTTCCCCCACTGTGCCCTGCCATATAAAAAAAAACATAACATATTTATAAATGGTCTGTGTGTCTGTGTGTATGTGTAAAATATGACCAACAGAGTCTGATTTGTGGCTTCAAATATCCTTCATTGTCAGTCCATCCATTGGGCCCATTTAGAGTTCCATCCCTCTGAGACACTGTCTTTCCACTCTCAGCCTCTATAAGGTTGCTATGTGTTTGGACTATTTATAAAATATTTAGAGTATTTTCTACATAATGAAATTACAGTGTGGCTATTGAATATAATTTTCTGTGCTAATTTATCATTGTTTTGACTACTTTTGTGAATTTAAACAAGAATAAAGAAGAATGGGTGGAGGAAACTGCTCTTCGTTCACTGAATTCCTTCTCTTGGGAATTACCAACAACTCTGACATGAAAATGCTTCTGTTCACTGGATTGCTTCTCATTTATCTCATCAATCTTCTGGCAAATCTTGGAATGATTGCTTTAATTAGAGTAGATCCACACCTCCACACACCCATGTACTTCTTCCTCAGCCACCTCTCCTTCTCAGACCTCTGCTACTCCACTGCAGTTGGACCCAAGATGCTGGTGGACCTTCTGGCCAAAAACAAATCCATTCCTTTTGTTGGTTGTGCTCTGCAGTTTTTCTTCACCTGTATCTTTGTAGATGCAGAGTGCATGTTGCTGGCTGTGATGGCCTTTGATCGGTACAAGGCCATCAGCAACCCCTTACTGTATGCAGTGGACATGTCCAGTAAGGTGTGCTATCAACTCCTGGCTGGAGTTTACCTGGTAGCGATGGTGGATACTGTGACACATACTATAATAACCTTTGGGCTATGCTTCTGTGGGTCTAATGAGATTAATCATTTCTTCTGTGATATCCCTCCTATTCTGTTGTTATCTTGCTCAGATATACAGGTCAATGAGTTAGTAATGTTCATCATTTTTGGTTTCATCGAACTGAGCACCATCTCAGGAGTCCTTGTCTCCTACTGTTACATCATCTTATCAGTCTTAAAGATCCGCTCAGCTGAGGGGAGGTTCAAAGCCTTCTCTACCTGTGCCTCTCATTTAGCTGCAGTTTCCATTTTCCAAGGTACTCTACTCTTCATGTATTTTCGTCCAAGTTCTGCATACTCCCTAGACCAAGACAAAATAACCTCACTGTTTTACACTCTTGTGATTCCCATGCTGAACCCTTTGATTTATAGCCTGAGGAACAAAGATGTGAAAGATGCTCTCGAAAAACTGAAAAATAAAATTTTCTTTAAATGAATGTGTATACACTGAAACCAACTTTTATTTACCCATACATATAATTTTTTTCATTAAAACTATATACTACACTATAGCAGTGTCTCAAGGACCTAAACTATTAATAAATGTATTGCTATATCAGAACTTATCCGTACATTTGGTTTCTCAAATGTTGTTTCTATGCTATTTTTTCTTTACTATGCCTGGCACTCTGTTTTGGAGAAATTCTAAATTTTTCAATATTGTGTTAAAATGCCATTTTTGGTTATTGAACTATTGAGTAATGTGGATCTTTTATACATGTAGGTGATTTTTATTGTGGTCAAGTAATTTTATACTAACCCTAAATTTTTCTAGAAATTAGAAATGTTAGTTAAATATAATTATAAATAATGGTAATAAATTCAAAAATTTAAAGTCAAAATCATGACATCCTAATTTCTAGGAAAGTCTCCAAATCTGTAACATAAAGAAGGCAAGTTATTTAGAAATGGAGGCTTTTAGTTTCAGGTCTAAATAATCAGTACAGAAACAATGGCAAAGTTATAAGAAGAAAGAATTCTATTTTCAGAAGCTGACAGTTATAAATCCTGAGGTGGCAGGAAGGCAAATCTTCAGAGAAAAGTAAGTTCAAGATGTGAAGATGAAGAGCTCACACAGACTGACGTGATTTTCTCAATGGTTGGTGATGTTGAACTCGTGTTTAGCATGTATTTTGATCATATTCATCCCCATTACCCTCCGTTATCCATTGGGGATGTCTTTAGTTGGAAAGACTCTTTGAAACAACACTTTACCAATTGAATTTTTATATAATCTTGTAAACCACGTTGCTCCTTTTTTTTTTTGAGAATATTTAGAACTATGTATTCCTTCAAGGAAAAGGAATGTGATCAGTCTTATAATGATTTGGAATCCTGATATAACTCTTACAAGCTAAGCTGAATTCATAGCTTTAATCTGATACCATGCTCCCTGCCTGTGACTTAGTTATGTCCCTGAATCAGAACAATGTACACTTGCCCGTGGTATGATAATGAGGAAGTTGAAATCATTACCAACAATGTCTCCTAAAAAAGTTGCAAGCAACTGGGGGCATAGGTTGATGATGTTTGTATGTAGCTTTCTGTGCTGCTCTGAGCCTGTAGGATCAGAAAATTGCTCCCTTTGTAAAACTATTATCAAAGATTTTTCATGGCTTTCTTATACCATGTTTCCTGTGTTATTCAATAAATAAGAGCAGAGCCCTTTGTTATGCAGAGTAGAGTAGAATAGAGTTGGGTAGGATAGACTACAACAGAATAGATGAAGAGAATAGAGTTCAGTTCTGAGAAAAATCAGAATACCTCAAAACAAGTTTGGACACATTCTTCATTAAACCACTCCAAAAGTGAAGTGTCTCATTAGTTTGGCAATACCACATTATCTCTCTCCAACTCCTACTGACTCCCACTTGATAATTTGAATGTCTTCTTTTTTTATAACATTTATTCAGATGTTGGATGGACATATTATTAAAATTATTTATTTTATATTCATATTATTTTCCTATGGGTTGTTTACATCTTGTAAAAACAATAATTTGTTGGGATTTCTATGTGGTATGTGTAATATAGTCAATAATAATGCAGTATATATTTTACAATAATTAGCAGGAGGAGTTTGAATATTGAACCACAAATACTACATATTTGAGGTGATGAATATGAATATGCTAACTTATATGATTAATATTTATATGGTGATGAATATTTATATGCTAACTTATATGATAAATGTTTATATGATGTATTCATGACTATTTTTTAAATTAGCATTGCTTTTGGTTTTTTTTTTTTTTTTTTTTATTTGGTCTTTCCGAGACAGGTCTCCCTGTAGCCCCAGCTATCCTGGAACTCACTATGTAAACCAGGCTGGCCTTGAACTTACAGAGATCCTCTTGCCTCTGCCTCCCAAGTGCTGGGACTACAGGCATATGCCACCACACCTGGCTCAGCATTGTTTTTAAAAAATAACAGCATTACATTGAAAAACTTTGTTTAAGTGGAGAATTGGTTGAGAGAGTGAAAGACAAATTCATGTTAGAGGGACAGTGATAAATAAAGCGGTATTTTTGTAGCTTGGTAGTACAGTTTTGTCTGTAAAGCTTAAAATTATGGTAGACATATTGAACTGAAATTTTAAAATCTAAAATACAATGACATGTTTTTAGTTTGAGAATTAAATCTCTTCATTATTTCAGTTTACTTACTACAGCACTTTCTTTTACCTTTCCAGACTGTGATTTTTATCTCTTGAAGATTAATTAGGTGTTTTGGATTTTCTGTTGAGCACACGTGAAGGTGCACTAGGGCAGTAGAAAAGAAATAGGAATATGTAAAGCCTCTTGGTGCCTGGAAATGGGAGAGGTCCAACATGAAAGCCTGGAGGCCCAGGACCATGTGTAGAGTTGAGAGCACAGCTGACCCTCAGGGGAGTTAGGAAATCCATTCTAGAGAATCAGTCTTCCTGAGATTAGAATATGCAAATGACAGAGACCTCCCTGTCACCAGCACAAGCCTAAAACAAAGGCAAAGCCACTTCTGTGCATGCTCTAAGATCCAGGTAATTGTGTGGAATGCAACCATTCAGAGAAGACTAAAACTGTTCTGAAGCCTACCATAAGAGGAATGTGACACTGTGGCTCACAGTGGTGTCCAAAGCTCCAGGCTCATGGTAGGGGATCACTTTGCAGCTCATGGGAGGGGACAACAGTTCCAACTCCCAAGATGGGATCACATTTCCAGCTTGTGGGAGGGTACCATAAATCTGGCCCACAGCTTCAGATCAGGAGAGGGGACCATAGCCCCAGGCCCATGGGAGAGAAGGACAGTTTAAGGGTCATAGGAGGATACTATGGCTCCATCTCAGTAGAGAAACTACAGCTCTGGATCGTGGGAGGGGACCACAGCTCCAGGTTGATGGGAGGGGACCATAGCCCCAGATTCCCAGTAGAGAACCTCAACTGTGGCTTATGGAAGGGAACCATAGCTCTAGCTCAAAGGATGGGACATATCTCTGACTCATGGTAGGGGTAGCATGTGTTCATGACTCTAAATGTTACATTATAGCCCAGAAAATTTAGTCAGTTTTGTTTGTATTATTTTTAATAAAAAATAGTGAAGGGCCATTGTAACGTCTCAGACACTTCTCAATTCAATCATTTCCCTTAAGCTTTTCTTTAAAAAATTGATTTTGCAATACATGTTGATCATATTTAGACTCTGCCCCCTCTCCATAGTATAGAGACTGAGATATACTATGGGGTACTTAAAATTTTGACTTAAAGCATTTTGTCTTATGATATCATCACAAGTCTATAGGGGATGGGGAAGGGCAGAGATAGGAGTGTGGTAATTTTAATGAGTAATGTCCCCTGAAGGCTCATGGTTTTGAATAGTTGACCCTAGTTTGTAGCAGTATATGGAGGTTTAGGAGATGAGAACTTGTTGGAGGAAGTATATATCTGAAAGTTCATAGCCTCAGTCTACCTCATTTCAGCCTCTCTCTACTTCCTGTGTGTGCTTGAAGATGCAAGAGCTCATCCTACTGCTCTGGCTGCCTCTGTTGCCTATGCCTCCCAACTATAATGGGCATACTTTGGGTAGCATAAGCCCTAATAAACTCTTACCTGTATAAGCTGCATTGGTCATGGTATTTTATCACAGCAACAGAAAGTAAGTAACACAGAGATTTCCTCTGTCATTCTAACCCCTGGACTGTAACTAATGACAAATGGAAATACACATGAATAATTAAAGACAAACAAAAGAGGAAAAATATATAACCGTGTCTTTTGTGTTTCTTACAGTGCATTTAATATTTTGAAAAGCATGAACTTAAACACAATAGTTATGTTGTAATGACTTCCATAACAGGAAACTATACTGTAAATGATTTTTAAGAGTTTTAATGTAGATCAAAAAGACCACAAGTCCATCTTAAGAAACAAATGCCACAATGATCTTGTGGAACACCTCTTTGTAGTTGTTCTGGTTGCTAGGGTGTCTGCAATGTATTCCATTATCAGGAATATCTCAACCCTTGGCCACAGGATCTGCTTCTGTAAACAGGCTTGGCCACACAAGGAAATTCCACACTATGGTCTCAGTACACATAAGCATCTGTATTAGAAGTTATGTAGTCACCTTTAAAATCACAAATGGTGTGGCTGTTAAAAAAATTGTGGATATCAGGGGAAATGGGCAATGGATTCGAAACCTAGACAAGGAACTACTGGCAAATTATTTCTGTAGGGTGAGGAGAAGTAGATCTTTTTTGAGGGATTGACTCTAGACTAGAGTCAACCTGACTAGATTCCAGAGAAAGAACTTGCACCAATGGACACCTGATATTGTTAGATACCAAGTTATAGTAAACTTAGGTTGGTATATGTATTTTGAACAAATATTTTTAATTTGTTTTTATTGAAATTTTATGTATATTATACAAAATATTTCAATCTTAATCATCTTTATACCCCCGTCCCTACCAGCACTCTCCGACAGCCACCCCCCACACCTACACACACTGGAATCTATATACTCTGCCATCCATGTTAAGGCCCACTACATCAAGTCAGTGTCCCCAGACGTTCCCCAGTGCAAGTCCATCCACTCAGGTCTAGTCATCGTACCTAGAGTCCCTTATTTTAGGAAGATCTGCTCTTCCTCACACATCAGTAATCAGTTGCCAATATTTCTTCAGCTAAGAATGGGGTCTGCAGTTCTTTTCCCCAATTCTATGCTGGGTTTTTGTTTGTTTGAGTTTACATGAGACTTGTGTATGCTGACACTTTTGTCATAGAATCATATGAGCACAGTCCCAGAAGAATAGAGAATAGTTTTCCTTTTTAAATATTTATAAAGTGCCATTTCAGAAGGCAATAAAAATTCAACGTAATAAAACATAATTTTGCTACTAAAAATGCAGCAAGTTATGGGAGCAGAGAGCATGCATTAAAATATCATTAAAGTCCTAATTGGATTATCAGTGGATTTGTTCTCTTTTGTATATGTAAAGTTATGGTATTTATCTGACTAAATGTGTCAGTTGATAAAGTGGACAAAAGTTCAAAAGTTTGATCTTCAGAATCCACATTCTTTTTAAAAAGACCCTTATATGCTGGTAGACAGTGTCCTAAAGAATGGAACCCAAGGTTGGTGTCTGATTTACACACTGATACAAACACAAGCGTACACACACATATACACAGAAGAGAGAATCTCTCTTTCAAATGACATACACTAGTTTTATCAATTTGATATTTTTATTTTCTCCATGATTACCATTCTCCCCCTTGATTAGTATCAACTAAATGAAGGTTTAACAACAGTAAAGGTGGAGGATTCAATTTAATCTGAGTATTGTGGCTTGAATATGAAGGCCCGTACCCCTATCCAAAAGCCTCAGGCAGTACAGATTTGGCTCACAGATTGAACCACTATTTTGCAAGGTTGTGGAAACATTAATATGTTGAACTTATCTAGAAGGTGTAGACCACTGGGAGTATTCTTGGGTCTTTTGTCTTGTCCAAGACTTCTCTGTCTTTCTCTCTTTGCTTCTGTGGGCTATGAGGTGAGTTGCTTCTGCCACATGTTACCACTATCATGATATTGTGCTTCAGCAAAGGCAGAGAATCAATATAGTTAGGAATCACAAAGTGAAATCTTTGAAGTCATGTGTCAAAATTAATAAGTTCTCCTTTCAGAAAGGCCAGGTATTTTGTCACAGTGACCAGAGAGTCAAGCATAATATATAACTTAAATTGGAAGAAATACCCTCACTGAATTCCTAGTGGTTACACTACTTTACTCTTCTACTGAGAGAGGGAGACACAATTTTATTTAAGAATGTGATACTTGGTAGGTAGACCACACTCTAGGGGATGGATGCACACCAAAGAGAATATGGGGAACACAAATTAGATAGACTTTTAAAAAAGAACAGGGAACATCAGTTGAGGGGGTTTTGGATGAGGAGGAGGGTGTGAGAGGACATGGGGGAGGGGTTCTGAAGGATGAGACTGGAATATGATCGAAACACATAATATAAATTCTGAAAGAATTGATAAAAATTTTTTTCAAAAATATGAAAAAGGAATATACACTGAATGACTTAACCTTTATATTCTTTTGAAAAGCACACAACTACCTAATTTATATGTAAATTTATGTTAGAGCTCAGAGACATTCTCCAAAATGCTGCAGTATGATGCTCTGGATTTGGGTCTGTTGTCTGGATACAAAATTATTGTCATTTCTGAATTTCTCTTCATGTTTATTTGCCCTTAGATACAAAAATTCTGTATATTATTTTCACAAATCAAAACTTTTACTCTTTGATCATGGAAGAGTACAGAGTTCCATTATTACTTCAAACCTCTGTCCATTTCAGGCACTCCTTCATGAACTGCATTAGCTAATATATCAGATCCATGTCAATACACAGTACATTTTCTCTCTTTGCTTGAAAATTTAATAAAAAAACAAAACTCTCATATAGAAATTTTTATCAAACATGTATGATTTTACTAATAAATTATTTGGCCTTCCATGAATAACAGATGTTAAGGATCCTGGTCTTCAGTGGGAAAACAATGATTAATTGATCTTATTATATTTTATTTTATTATTTTTAGTTTATGGTTATGAGTGGATTGCCTGAATTTATGTAAGTGCACTTGTGCTGTACAAAATCCATGGTGGTCAGAAGAGGAGATAACATTCACTGGAACTGGAGTTATGAACTGTTGTTAGTTACCATGTGGATGCTGGTAATTGAATCCATGTTCTCTGCAAGAAAAGCCATAGGTCAACCACAAGGTCATCTTTCTAGCCCCTCAATTGACATTTTTTTAGCATTTAAAAAAGTCAGACTTTAGAAATATACACTGGACTAAGATTCATGTCTTAGCAGGGTTTCCAATAAAGTCATTAAATATAAAAACTTTTTTTTCTTTCTGGACACTTAAATTTTTTCTTTTCTTTTATTTTCTTTTTTGTGTGTGAGTGAGTGTCTTGCCTGCATATATCTAAGTGGTCCACATGTGTGCAATGCCCACAGAGGACAGAAGACAGTGTTGGGTCCCCTGGAACTGGAGCTACAGACATTTGTGTGTCAACATGTAACTATTAGGAACTAAACCCAGGTCCTTTGGAAGAACAGCAAGTGCTCTTAACTGCTGAACCATCTCTCCAGTCCCAACTTTAAATATTTTTAGGAGTATAGTTCATCGGCATGAATTACATTCACATTGTTGTGCGGTCATCACCACCATCCATCTCTAGAGCTTTTCCAACTTCCCGGATGACGCTCTACATCAATAAGCAAAACTCCACATTAGCCCCTCTCAGATCTACAGTAGTTATGGCTATAATTTTTGCTCTTTGTTTCAGAATTTGGATACTGTTGCTGCCTCATATAAACAAAATTCTATAATTTCAATCTCATTTTTTTTTTCTTTTTTTGAAACAGGATCTTGCTGTAGCCCCAGCTGGCCTGGAACTTGCTTTGAAAACCTTGCATAGATCCCACAGAGATTCACCTGCCTCTGTCTCTTGAATCAAGGCATATGCCACCACACCTAGCTTAATTCCTTGTTTTTGAGTGACTTCACTTAGCATAACGTCTTCAAGATTCCTCTGTGTTACATTCATCCTTTAAGGAACAAAGGATAATTCCACATCTAGGCTATTGTGAATAATGCTGGTGGGAAAATGGTGTATAAATATCTGGCTCTGCTTTCAATTATTTTCTATATATATGTTCAAAAGTGGAACAGCTAGGCAGTGTGGTTATTTCATGCTTTATTTTCTGAGAAACCAGGACACTATTTTCCACAGCAGGCATCTTTTTAACTCCCACAAGCAGTGCCTGAAGGCTCCCATGTCTCATCTTCCCCAATGCTTATGATTTTCTGGCTGACAGTAGCCCTCCTATTAGGTAGGAAGTGGGAGCCTGTGTTTTGACTTGCATTTACCTACTGATTTGTGATGCTCTCTGTGTATCTTCATGGGAGAAGTGAGAACCCACATCCTTTGTATATCTTTAGTTAGAGTGGTTTTGTTGCTGCATTATAGAAGTTGTTGATCTGTTGTAGATATTAATCGACAGTCAGATAAGCGATTGGCTAGTGCTTCCTTTCTTTTGTAGCTGTTCCCTTTTGATATTCTTGAGAAGTTTCTTTGATGCACAAACTTTTTATAAAGTCTAATTTAGCTATGATACTTCTTTTTTTATTTTTGCTGTCATGTTCCAGAATAAAAAGTCAAGCATTGTTATAAACATTCTCTATGTTTTTTCTTCTAACAGCTTCATAGTTTTAGGCTTTTGCTTCATCCATTTTGAGTTACTTTTTATTGAGCTTTTAAATTTTCTTTTTGTTTTTTTTTTGGACACGGTCTCCCTAACCACACCCTGCCTGGAAGTCATAATGTAGACCAGGGTGGACTCCATCCTCCTTCCTTTGCCTCCCGAGTCTAAGATTAAGGTATGCCACCATGCCTGGCATTGTATTTAGTTTTCATCATTTGTATACCTGTGTTGCCCAAAGTCTTTACCCACATAATTTAAAATACAAGTTTCTCTATTCAAATCCTTAAGGAAATTAAGCTATCCATTTTTTTTCACAAATATATTGTTTTGTTGAATGAATTATCTCCCCAGTCCTAAAGTGGTAGGCTTGCCACATGAATATGTTTACTCCCCAGAACTGATGTTTAAAAAAATACAAATACAGTGGCAATCACTTGGAATCCCAATGTTGGGGAGGCAGAGACAGGTATATTCCTAAGACTCATGTGCCAGCAAGCCAATCTTAGAGAATTCTAGATCAGTGAGAGATCCTATCTCAATAAAAAGATGGACAGTGCCTGCAAAATATCACCCAAGTTTGTCCTCTGGTAGTCACAAGCTCATGATAACTCAAACACATGTGTCTAATACACATATGAGCATACACATCACAAGTATTGCTTCTCATGCTCTTGCATTAATGAAGATGTTCTAGACTGTTCACCAGGGCAGCTATGTTTAAGCAGTTAACAGTCAGGCTGATAAGCATATGAACTCACAGCATGGATAAAACCTATTCAAACTCAATCCAGGAAAGACCCTAGCATGGAGGCAGGGAGGTGGACAGTTGATCCCACCACATCTGAGGAGCTATTGGCACAGGCTGGATTCTGGGATAGGAAGAGTCAGTTTTCTTTGAAGGTTTCACCCTCACTGGGGTGATTCATTCCACATATATGACATAATGCATGAAATCCAGTAGGAGGTTTATGGGGCAGTTGCAGATAAGGACGTGAGTTGAAATAGAATTAAGATGTATTGTATGAAATGCACAAGCTTTCAATAAAACTATATAATGTAAGTAAAGAATCAGAATGATAAAATAATGCACATGGACACTATACATTCTATTGACATATCAACCAATAGAAGCTATAGTTGAACATATGGCTTCAGTGATTGCAATTTCACTACAATTATTGACATTTTCAAAACTTATAGATTTAGAGTAGGGTGTGATGGTGTACACCTTTAATCCCAGGACTCAGGAAGCAGAGGAAGATCTCTGTGAGATGGAGGCCATCCTAGTATATATAGCAAGTTCTAGGCCAATGCATTTATGAAGTTTATGGGTTACAGGGAAATCCTCTCCCTTGAAACTTTATGGGTTACATGGAAATCCTCTTTTTTAAAAAATTACTACTACTACTACTACTACTACTACTACTACTACTAATAATAATAATAATAATAATAGGGCTGGAGAGATGGCTCAGTGGTTAAAAGCACTGACTGTTTTATAGAAGACCCAGGTTCAGATCCCAGCACCCACATGGTGACTAACAACTGTCTGTAACTCCAGTCTCAGGGAATTTGATGCCCTCTTCTGTCCTATAAAAGCACTGTATGACAAGGGTGCAACTACCTACATTCAGGCAATACACTAATATACATAAAATAAAAAACATAATAAAACATAAAAAACACAATAATAATTAATAATTATTAATGATAATAGATTTCCAGTGCAGAGTGTATGGTACATGACTCTGATGCATGATATCAAAAAGCCCCTCTTAACTTTGCTTCCACTGGGCATATGTACAATGACCTTCCACATCATTGCATCTTATCAGCAATAATAAAAATGCCCAAATGTCTGCTAACTTGAATAAATAAAAGTAACCACCTTCCCTACTGTCCTTTCTGTTGATAACTCTTGTCCCAACTCACTGTTCCAGTGTGTCCCTGGTTTATAAAAGGAGTTGAATAAGAGCTGAGGACACTGAAGGTCACTATTTTCATAAACACTGAACATTGTTGTCATGGAAACACAGAATATTTTGTGAGGTATGACGGCATTATTCTAGAGGGAAATCTGTATCAATGAACTTGACTTAAAAATCTCTTGAAAGCAGTTTCTGTGGAGTTATTAAAATTTAATGCCTGGAAGACTCTGATAATTGACTTTTCATCTTTGAATTTCAGGCTTTGACTCACTTAATGCTGTGGACAGCTCAGGACATATTTGATATTGTACAAAATATTTCACAGTATTTGGTGATAATTTGATAATATAAATAGTTTGAAATTATCAACAAGTCCAAACTTGACTCTTAACTCTTAAATGTGTTTGTTCATATATGCTATTTCTTAGAATTTACTACAGAAAATGTTTTGATGTGGTAAGTATTGAATGCATGATTTAACACATATTTGGGTAATTTATGATATATAAAACCTTGATAAACTAAATGATAATTTGGAGAGGCAGAATAATTGAGTATAAAAAACAGGAAGAAGCAAGCACATAACTATTAGCCACATTATGTGTTTAGTGAAAACTTTGCTTACTGATATTATCCTTCTTTAAAATTTAGCCATCCATTAGAATAGACAATGAAGCCTAGATATCACTATACAATGAGCTAAGTACTAAATTGTGTTGTCTTTACTAAGGAATGTGAATGTATTTATGAAGTTTATGTGAGTATAAATCTGTACAACAGTGTGGTCATGTAATTAGTTTTGTATTGAAATCCTTAAAATTCACTATACATAAAAATTGTTCACTATGTCATAAAAATTATTATCTAAAGAGTCATGAATTTAGACTACTGAATCTAAAGAGTTATTTTACTAATGCTAATGAGTTATACTTTGTGGAATTAGATACATAGGATTATTAAAAAGTAAATAAGATGGTATGTGTTTCTTCTTCCCTCACACTCCTTCAATGAAATACACCATGTTAAACAATATTATTCTAGTTTCCTCTTATTCCTGAGAGACCACATCTCAAACACCCAGGGACCAGGCATAGAGAGGCTTATAACCCAGATGATTCAGGAGACAGTGCTGATCCCATGCAGATAAAGCCACATTCTAGAAAGATATCACAAGCCATGGTATGATATTTTGTCTGTCTTATTTCTACTGCAAAGTTTTTAGTTCTTTGGCATTTTTTACACTTAAACCCTGTAAAAAAAAAAAAAAAAACTAGACTATGAAACAAGGCAACATTCACTTTGAATACTGGGCATTTTAATGTGTATACAAAATAGCATGAGATACAAAAGTCCTGACAAGTATTTTGTTTGTTTGTTTGATTGTTATTTTTTTGTTTTTCTTTTCTTACTGGGTTTTGTAATTTCATACAACAGTTCTTAATCAAATTTCAACACCCTCTCCCATCCATGCATCTGCCAACCCATACCATGGGTAGTCAAATATCATTTATTATATTAATTCTTGACATTTAATTTTATATATTTTAAATGTTCTCATTATTTTATATGAAATTATTATTTTTA
>NW_008356163.1:463254-476616 GCF_000622305.1 Nannospalax galili
CATATTTTAAAACATAAAAGGAATCAAAGTGAAATAAAAACATGAGCTATCTCCTGGAGACTTAGGATGATTATATTGCTCAGAAAACAATCTAAAGTTGTAAGGCACTGGACAAAGGATTAGTTTATCTTCTTTTGTACCTATGTGATTCATTAGTGAATCAGCGTGATTAGAACTCAAATAAGTAACCAATGTGTTTTTCTTGTCTTTCTGATGCCTGTGTTACCAGCATCGCCTCAAACAGTTTCAATTTAGACTTCTGAAGGAGACAATGGTGAGTTCTCACACATGGCTGTCTGCGTGCTCAGATTATTGTTCATGGGGTCCTTCTATCTACTTCTAAGCGATCAGGATTCATATTCAAGTGGATCCTGATTCTCAGACTGTCCTTATAACAGTCAAAGTAATACAGTCATAATATTGAAACTAGGGATGAACCAAGGAGTTTGCAGTTAGGTGTAAAAATGCTATGTCTACAAGCAGCTCTGTGACAATATTGCCTGCCACATAATTTTAGGGGATGAGGGGATGAGAACTTTCAGTACCCACATTTCCAACTTGGCTATGTTCGACTATCGGGATTGTGACAACATCTCCACATAACTTAACCAAGGACTTGTCTGAAGATGTCCATTCTCTTGACCAATAAATAGCAAGAAATAATCTTTTTTCTGAGTATATAAGGAAAAAGGGATATGTGTTGTCAAACTGCTACACTGTTTGCATAAAAATTGCCTGAATAAGTATGATGAAAAGGTATGCTATAAATTCAGAAGGAAGCTTTACAGATACAAGAGATATCATTATCTTTTTGACTGACACTGAGCTGGATACATTTCCACTACAGTCCTCTTACTAAGAACAATGGTAAATTTTATCTTTGTTCAATTGTGTAAATAAGATAGGACCAACAGTTTACCTATGAAAATAGGAAGAATATAGCCATCAACTTCCATTTCTTTAATCATATTCCAGGATTTCTAGATCAAAGCAATGACACTTGAGAACTTCACAATATTCACTGAGTTTGTGTTCTTAGGACTCTCTGCCAGGAGAGATGTGCAACAGGGGTTTTTCCTGTTATTCTTCCTTGTTTATGGCATGACTGTGATTGCTAATCTAGGCATGATCCTGCTGATCAAGGTTGACCCCAGACTTCACACACCTATGTATTATTTCCTAAGCAATCTTTCCTTTTGTGACATTTGCTACTCCTCCACTGTCTCTCCCAAGATGTTAGTTGATTTCTTGTCTGAGCAAAAGAGGATTGAGTATAATTTATGTGCCATTCAAATGTACTTTTTCGGCGCCTTTGCAGATGTAGAATGCCTCATGTTGGCTGTCATGGCCTATGATCGTTACGTTGCCATCTGTAATCCCCTGCTGTATACAGTCGCTATGTCCAAGAGGCTATGTACCCAGCTGGTGGCTGTTGCCTACAGTATGGGCTTGGTGGATTCAGCAATCCACACATGCTGCACATTCCGACTGTTCTTCTGCAAATCAAATGTTATCAATCATTTTTTCTGTGACATCCCACCCTTGCTTGCCCTCTCCTGCTCAGATACCTCGGTTAATGAGATAGTGATGTTCACATTCATTGGCTGTGTGGTGGGATGCAGCATAGTTACTGTCATCCTCTCCTACAGCTACATCCTAGCTACCATCTGCAGGATGAACTCTGCTGAAGGCAGATGCAAAGCCTTTTCAACCTGTGCTTCCCACCTAACTGCAGTGGCCATTTTTCACGGAACACTCCTCTTCATGTACTTCCGACCCAGCTCAAGTTACTCAATGGACACTGACAAAATGGCCTCTGTTTTCTACACGGTTGTGATTCCTATGTTAAACCCATTGATCTACAGCTTAAGAAATAAGGATGTGAAGGTTGCTCTGAAAAAAGTAATCAATAGTAAATTGTGTAACGGATGAGCTTTATTTACCATCTCAAAATGAGTAGGAGGCTCTAAGATGTTAAAGGGCTTTGAGAAAAATCATATATTAGCATTTCATGTGTAATAATGTTTTTGTGTATCTGAAAAATAAATTAATTATAACAGAGTCTAAACCACCTCCAGTAGTCTAGATATTAACTAATGCTATAGTGTATGTTGATATGCTATTTATTTAACTAATATTGACTTAACTAAGAATTGCCTTCATTAATATGTTTTTCTAGATTTATTCACTTTTTGATTAATTCAAACACAATGTCCACAGGACAGGTGCTTCAAATGAGTGTTATAGACTGTAGTACAGCATACCAAGTTTTACATGAAAATATAAGGTTTATTTAAAGTTAGTAACAGGAATACCAACAAGGACAAATCCACCTGAGCATGCATAGAAACAGTGGTACTGCTTGGAAGGTGGAAAGTGCAGTAGCAGCCTGCAGGTTCCATGGAGAACACCTCTGGGGAACCAGCACTACTCACAAGTCAAAGGTCCAGCAGTAACAGGGTGGATTGTCTGTGCCATGCCCTTCTTAGAAATCAAAGTTATGAAGAATGTGATAGATTTTTTTCCATTCTGATACACTTACAGGGTTCTCAATTCTAATTTTCTTATATAACGTTATGAAACCTGTTAAATAAAACATCTCTAAAATATTAAGTGCCACTAATCATCTTAGGCATGAAGCAGTTTAAAAAATTATGCGACTTTACCTTAGATATCTGTGTTGCGTTACCAATTAAACAGAGTTCATTATAAATAAAACTGTCCTGTCTTTTATGTCTTTATAATCTCAAATGAATGACCTGCCCCTCACTACTGCCAATTTTCAGTTCAATGTACTTATTTAAAATGATCTCCTCCATCTGTCTTAAACTTTGTTTTCTTTTGAAGAGGTTGTTCTACTATCTCTAAACATTGTCAAGAACCCATGATTTTGAATTTTTTAGTTAAGTTAGTTCATTGCTAATTGTACACATGTATATCATGTACTCTATTTACTCTCACCCCCTGCCCTTTGTTCTCTCCCTGTCACCCTTATTAACCCTCCTCTCTTTTCTTCACCCTGTAGAGTCATTGGTGGTTCACAATTGGAGTAACAATATTCCTTTCCCTGAGCCATTCTGTAGCAACTAGTTCAGCTGTGAACAATAGAGCTGTCTGAGCCCCTCCTCCATCTTGAGAGGGCCTGTCAATGGGCCCATTCGTGAGCAGGCTGAATTTTCAATCTTCTGTGATTGTTTAGTTTGAGGGTCTGTTGTTCAGAAGATGAAATGTTGCAACCCCGTCTCTCCTTGTCTTATGGCTCTTACAATCTTCTGTTTCTTGTTTCACAGTGGTCCTTTAACCTTGGAGCGATATATAGATAGATAGATAGATAGATAGATAGATAGATAGATAGATAGATAGATATAGATAGATAGAGATAGATAGATGATAGATAGATGATAGATAGATAGATGATAGATAGATAGATGATAGATAGATAATATAGATATAGATATAGATATAGATGATAGATGTAGATATAGATATATATATCTCATTTAGGGATGAACTGGGTTTTTTGGTTGTTTTTTTCACTTGAAGAAAGTGACAAAAGTAGGACAAACTCTGCAAAGGGAACTTTGAGGGAGAGATTGCCTAAAATCTGTGTGTACTGTTTATTTGGTAGTTGTATGAGGATACTCAGGCATAAGCATTCATTGCACTGACAGTGATGTGTGTGTGTGTGAGTGTGTGGAGTAGGTAGAAGAGATAAAGGTAGATAGAAATAAATATAGGGAAAGAGATAGAGAGAGAGAGTCAATTATGTGATCAAGAGAAACCTTTGCAATTCTATTATGTCAAGTGTCAGGGAAGAACCTCCTAGTGCTAAGACGAACGGCAATGTGTATAGCAAGTTAGTTTAGTAGACACTCCTAGGCTCACCTTCTCTTCTCCAGAGAGCTACTCATATTCTAGCTATAGATTCTGACCCCAGGGCCAGCTTGGAGTTCTTTGCCTAGTACCTGATGTTTTCCCTCCTTGACTCTGCCCTTACTCTGGTAATTGTGGACTACAGTCTTCATTACTCAGTGTCATACCAGATGCTACAGAGTACAGTCTTCATTGCCTGATGTTCCTACCAGATGCTGAAAAGAACTCTATTGTTTTCAGTCTCAGATCCCATATTCCCAATGGTAGAGTATGCATGATTAGTCCCATAATGTCTCATTGAATGCAATCCTTTGTGGCCCTGCCCCAAGGGTTGTAGTTTCAATCACACATTTAGTAACAAAGCAATGGATAACTGTAAGGACTTATTTTGCTTTTCATTATGAGTATATGTGCATCTCTCTGTGTGAGAATGTACATGTGAGTGCAGTGTTTGCAGAGTCTAGCTAAGGAACCTAAGATTCTCTGGAGGTAGACACAAAGAAGTTTGTAAGTTTCCTAACATGGATGTTGGAACCAATCTTGCATAATCTGTAAGGTAAATACATGGTATAAACCTGTGAACTACCTGTCAAGCTCAGTAACATACATTTTTGAATGTCATAAGGTTATTCTTATAAGTTCAGCTCACATTTCACCATTCAGGCTCATCTTTGCATTTAACACTATTTTGTTTTAAACATACCAGTTAACCTATCTTATAACATGCCTGTGTCATGGTATAGTAAAGTAATCCACCATCCTACCATTCTGTGTCACCATTCCCCATCCTTGGTGTTAACCGTAACTTCCATGGAATCATCAGCGACATTATTACAAATGAAGGAGTTTTGAATGCAGTCGGTCATTGATAAAATATTTTTAAATATTTTCTTATTTTTATTTTATGTGTATGAGTGTATTGCCTGCATGTAGGTAAGTGCACCAGTGTCATGAAATGCTGAGGAGGACAGAAGAGGCCATTGGATCACATGGAACTGGAGTGACAGACAGTTGTTTGCTGCCATGTGGGTGCTGAGATTCAAACCCAGGTCTTCTACAAGAACAACCAGTGCTCTTAACCGCTGAGCCATCTGTTCAGCACCATCCTTGATAAAATATTTAAAGGACACAATTTAAAAATCACTTCTATAAAAATTTTCAAATGGCTTTTAAATTGTTTTTGAAAAACTCATCCTACATGCTATTGACTTTTAATAACCTCCAGGATATACAGTAAATCTTTGGAGATTGAAGAGCAAATATTAAAAAAGGAATAATTAGTTGTTATATATTGAAGGCATATGAGATAATATATGTGTGTATGTATTTTATGGATAATATATATTTATAGATAGATGCTAGATAGGTAAATAGATGATAGATAGATGCCAGATAGATAGATAGATAGATAGATGATAGATGGATGATAGATAGATAGATGATAGATTGCTCAGGATATAGGCTCAGAAAAGCATTGTAATAAAAGTCTAGATATTTATATATTAAATGTTGAATGTAACTAAACATTTTAAATAGCAAAGATTTGTTGAAAACAACCGAGTATAGAAATATTGTTGCAAAGAGTAGCTGGAATTAAATTAATAACCTGTGCTTGGGGTTGTGTCTATCTAAGGTGACCTTGGTTAAAAAAACATCAGAAAGATCATATTCCGCTGATAAAAATGTTTCTCTCAGAGAGTGCCTGACTCTGGATCTTAGGGTGAGTTTCCCAAATTCCACCATGCGCGCCACGTATTTTAACAGCAACTACATCTGCTTCCACTACTCCAGAACTCAGGCTTCTTGTTTTTCTAGCAGGGGCTTGAACTTCCTTGTCCCATCACCTTTTCTGTGAGCTTTGTCCATCAGAAATGCTATGAGAGTGTCTGACTCAGCATCTGTGGGTGAACTGTCCAAATCCTGCTGTACCTATCCTTTTGCATTGAGAAAATCTGCCATCCCTCACACTACTCCAGGACATAGAGTTTCCTGCTGGCCTGTAGGTATCAGCAGATCCATTTCTCACATTTTCTCCTCAGACATTGGCACTATCCCTTTGAGACTACTGAAGTGTACCTAACTAGCCTGGGCTGCTTCACCCATCTAGAGACTTCTTTAGTACCCAGCCTGGATCCAACTGCTCTGTCCAATATAAAATCAAAATAGACAACATGAAGCCTAGAATAACTAACTTTTCATTCCCAAACAGAAAGTACACTACATTAATATTAAAAACAGATACAAACTTCAACTCAAAAAGAGCAGGCTTGAGTTTTGTCCCAGAATCACAAGCAACAAAGGAAAGCCACAGGCCAAATCACAACAAAAAAGTTAAAATAATATGAACAATATAATTAGTATGTCCCCACCAAACACCATCAGTCCTATAGAACAGTTCTGCAATAAACACTGTCTAGAGGTAATTCAGGACACAAAAATTAAAAGAACAATCACAAACATGATCAAACAATTCAACAAACTTAAAGAACAGGCAAACAAACAACTCAAGGAACTAAAAGAGGAATAAGCTTCTGACTGAATTCAGAAATCAAAATAATATTAAAGAACAGTTAGTCTGGAATGAAGAAGGAAGTGAAAAAATAAGCCAATTTGAAATGAAAATAGACAGCCACACCAACAGAATAAATAAAATGGAAAACAGAATATCAGTACTGATGATAAAGTTGAAAAA
Organism: Nannospalax galili; assembly: GCF_000622305.1. Lineage (NCBI taxonomy): Eukaryota > Metazoa > Chordata > Mammalia > Rodentia > Spalacidae > Nannospalax > Nannospalax galili. The sequence goes on from NW_008356163.1 coordinate 469,820, forward strand.
CTGGACCACTCAAGTAAAGAATATGAACTTTTTAAAAATATTTTTATTGAGCTTTTGTAATTTCATACTACAGTTCTTGATCAAATTAGACCCCCTCCTCATCCAGCCATGCCACCATTGCCCCACCAGACTTCATGTATCCCAACATACATGGTAAGCCCTATCCAGTCAAGTATTTGTACCCAGATGTCCTTCAGTGCAAATTGATCAAATGGAGTCTACTTAACCCACCTAGAGTATATAATTAATGCATACTCTCCCTCTCCCAGTAGCAATCAGTCTCCAATAGTTCTCAGTATATGTCCAGTCTGCCTCCCATTTCTACCTTCCACTCTGGGCCCTTGGTTAATTGCATGAACCAGCCTTGGCTCTTACAATCTTTTCACCCGTTTTTTTCATACTACAGGAGCAGGATATGCAGGAAATGTGGGACACCACAACAAGACCAAATTTATACATCATAGGCATAGATAAAGGAGAAACATCCCAGGTAAATGGCATTTAACTGAACTTACACAGGATTATAAAAGATTTCCCTAATTCAAGGAATGACATGCCCATATGGATAAAAGAAGCATGCAGAGGTTGCAGAGGTTCTCTCAGGGTCTCTTGCTCCAGGTGCTATCAGAAAAATCGTATAACATATCTTTATATGATTTTATTATAGTTTATATGGTTGATGGGTGGACAGAAGTGACTTACAAAAACGAACACGCAGTGCCCAGCTCTGTGCCACAGCTCAGAGCCTGCCATTCCGGTTCACTTCCGTGCCCCTCCCATAGTCATCACTAGCTTTCACCCATGCCTCCTGGGCCCGCAATCTCACCCCAGGTTGGTAAATGCGGGGCCACTCTGTTCTCGGGCACCCGGATGCTGCTCCCCATCCCAGCTCCTGTCCAAGATGGCATAGAAAAGCCCCTCCCTCTGTGGCTAACTCTCCACAGTCAATTCAAGGCATCAGGCCATGTTCCTCAGAGGAAACAGGCTGCTTAGGACACAGCATAAAATCAAATGGACAGGATCAGAGGAGAAACCTGCCATGGCATCTCATAGTAAAATGTTGTTTCCAGAACAAAGAGAATACTGAAAGCTGCAGCAGAAAAAAAAAAAAACAAAAACAATCTACTTATGAAGGAACACCAATTAGGATTACAGTCGACTTTTCAGTGTAAACTATGAAAGCCAGAAGAGCCTGAATCAAAGCATACCAAGTTCTAAATGATAACAGATGCCCACCCAGAATACTTTACACAGAAAACCTATTTAATTTAGTTGAAGGGGAAAGAAAAATTTTCCATGACATGTGTAGGCTGAAAGAATTCATGTCTACCAATTCAATACTTCAGAGACTTGAAGCAGTACACAGAATTTAAGAAAGGAATGATTATACCCAAGAGGAAATATAAAGAAAATAAATGCAGGTATAATTGTGGAAGCACAAAATTAGAAAAAGATCAAATACAAATGAAAATTACAGTAACAATACACATCTTTCAATGATAGTATTAAATATCCATAGTCTCATTGTCTCAACTCCTGGTGGAATGGATTAGGGAACAAAATTCATTGTTTTGTTTTTTTTTCTGCAAGAAACTCATCTCACCTTTGAGGATAGTCACTACCTAATGGTGAAAGGATGAAAACACCAAAAACACAGTGTCTGTTCCATCCTTTCACTGGGAAGGAACTCATGTGTGGCACTGGGAACGTAGTCAAGTAGACATTGCTGGAGAGATCACAAATCTTAGAGAAAAACCCTCAGTCATCACATCCCTAGACAAACATAATTTCTTGATGAATGCTAAATATGAATTCTTATATTACAGAGAAGTATGCCAGTCACCACTCATCATCAGGAGGCTTTTTTTTTTGCAATAGAGTATTACACAATTTTACAACTGGTCATCCACAGAGAGTATCTCTGAGATGTCCAACTCTAAGTGACACATCTACAATGGATCCTCTACACTTCAGGCTCATGGAAATATAAGGGAACAAGGAGAATAGAAAATACTAATTCATCTGTCACTCACATTAGAAGAGTCCTCATACTATAGAGGGTGATGAACACAAAAGTTCCAAACTGGTCATAATGTAAAGAATAAGATATTTCTGAATGTGGGTCCCTAGACAGGATTTGTATATTTAACTATCCAAGGCTCAGGTATCATTGAGGAAGAGGGGGCCAAAAGACTGTAAAAGTCAGTGGAAAAGATGTATGGCCATAAGGAAACAGTCTTACATGTTTCTGGGACATTGCTCATATGAACTTACGACAATGCTGAGAGCATATACAAGACCCGTGCAACTTCAGTCAAATAAAATCAGTCATAGAAATGGGGAAATGGGCAGGAGGCCACATCTCTGGTGCAGAACTCTTGGCAGCTGATCATTTCTGGGTGATGGAGAAGCGATCTCCTTTAATTGAGTGATGTTGGACAGGCTAAATAGACATCAGTGGTTGAACTCACACTAGTGGCCATCTGGGTACACAAACCTATATGACAAAATGTATGAAACCCTTTTAATATATTTGAATGTGTATATTTTAGGAGTTTTTGTAGAAATGCACATTTTCCACCTTTGCTTTGTCTTCATGTGTGTTTCTTCATGTGTTTACTTTTGTCAATATCCTTTCACAGTCTAATCAAGGCCAGTTTCAGTTTCCCAAGCTTCATTATCCCAATCACTGGGATTAAAGTCAGTTGTGTGACACTACAAAATGTTTGGACTAAATTTCTAATTTCATCATCCCTAGAATCCACCTTCACATCCAGTTCTCCAAACAGAAAAGTTGTATCCCCAGTTATACAATTCAACTAAGGAGTTGACTAAACACAAATCAATTATGTAATGTGTTTTTCTATATCTTGACAATTTTAAAAGAAATGTTTGTTATCTCAAAATAATAGGTTACATAGAAATTTATATTCCAACTTTTACTATCAGACTTTTTGAAACAAATATAATCAATAGTGGAAACAATATCAGGATAGTATATATAAATATGTGGTAGACTGATGATAAACAAAAATGTGCCTATTCAATAGTAGGAATAGAAAAAACTTGAAGGTTAACATGTAGAACAAAAGCACTCCAAAATGAGGAAATAACTGATAGAAACTGTGATGTATCTTCTTTTATTTTTAACATAAATTCAGTCCATAATAAATGAGAAAATTCCCATCCAGCATACCCATTCAGGCTTCAGATACATTCTTGTTTCAAAAAATGATTTAAAGGTTGAAAGCTCTTTCAATTTTATGTCTTATAAGGTTTATGCCAAGTACAATATTGTATAACTGTATTAATTAAACTGTAAACCTAAAATTTTACAGCTAATATTGAAAGAGATGCTTCTTATGTCTGGAAATCGTTATTGAATATGTGGTTATTAAATAAATAATAAAAAATAATAAAAAGAAAATTAAAAAACAAAACATTTACTATTTTATTTTATGGGTATGAGTGTATTGCCTGTGTTATGCAATGCTTGCAGATGTCAGAAGAGAGTGTAGTATCCCCAGGACTAGAGTTATGGTTGGTTGTCAGCCATGGCATGTGGGTGCTGGGCCTTCTGCAAGAACAGTCAGTGCTCCTAACTGCTGAGCCTTCTCCATAGCCCGGTCAGAAACATTGTTATAGCGACTTTTTAAAGAATAAAACTGACAGCCAGGCTTGGTGTCGCAGGCCTTTAATCCCAGCACTCCAGAGGCAGTGGCAGGCAGATCTCTGGAGCTGAAGGACAGACTCGTCTACAGAGAGAGTTCCAGGTCAGCTGAGGATAGAAGGAGACCCTGACTCAAAAAGACCAAATAAATAAATAAATAAATAAATAAATAAATAATAACCGGAGAAACTGTAATGTCAATTTTAATCATTTGTGTGTAAATACACTGCTGTACTACATTTAATAAAATAAAATTTCTTCCAGATAAACCATTAGACTTATCATTCCTTTTAATCTAGCACATATGGATTGTCAAGAGCTGGCTTTCTACCTGTGTCAGCTTTTTTAGTGACCAAATCTCTACACCCTTTGTAGAAGGGAAAAAACCATTCATGACGTTTTTCAAGGATGAGGTGAAGACAATGAGCTGTAGTGTCCACTGCTGGGTATGTGATAGAGAACATTCTAGAAATAGGTACAGTCAAGGATTGTACAAACTGTGAATAAACGAAAAAGCAAGGAAGCATTTACCTTAAGATGTCAATTCTACAGTGTGTAAGGTATGTCTCAATAGAATATTATTCAAAGGAAGAGCTACAAGTAATCAGCGGTTGGTAAGAGGAGAATTCATTTTCTTAGGAGGAACCCCTCTGATAGGCTACCCTATCTTAATTGCTCAGTCCTAACATTCCTACCAAAGAGTAACACTAAATGGAATACAGTAAATGTTCTTTGTGTTAGTCAGTGATTTTGCTATTGTTTTATGCTTTTTAGAGTTAGCAAAATTTTTATCCAGTCAGAACATTAAGTTTGAAGAGTTTAAATGTCTATTTTAATATTAATAGTGGTGAATTTCATATTTCAATATTTTCTAACAAGTCTCACTAAATTAGGATGTCATTTTCTATTTTTTTCTTTTTAAAAAATATTTTTATTAATTCTTTGAGAATGTTGTACAATGCATTTTGACCACATTCCTCTCTAACTCTTCCCCCTTAGCTCCTCACAAACCCATCCTCTCCTCCCTACCCTCCCTAACCTTATTTATTTATTTATTTATTTATTTATTAGAGGTAGGAATTGGCTAGGCAGTTAGGGTAAAAAACAACCCCAAAGAAAAGTAGCAGTTTCTTGGCTAAAAGTCACAATGTCCTTGGGCCTCTTAGCAACTTACCCCATTCCAAAGGCCAAAGATGTTGAAAGTATTTGGGAACTTTTATCTGATTCTTAAAAGGTTTTAGGGTTACCTCTTCAGAGCAGGGGACATTAGAGTAGAAAAAAATCCATAAAAATAAAAGAAGAATAATTTCCTATTATTTTTAGTGTTGAATGGGGTGCAATACATTAAATAATATACTTCATGTGGTAAGCGACTCAAAGGGAAATTAACGTGTAGAAAGTGATGTTCACCAAAAGTTGATTCTAAATATCACCGTTTCTCAATTGTCATGTACTGTGTTTTGTTAAAATTCAGTACTGTAATACAATTTAAAGAGTAAAATGTAATTGAGTATGTATCTGGGGAAATAAAAAGCAAATAATAATGTTATGCTTTACAAATATATTTTGTATCTTTTGATTTTTTTTAAAGTTTATCCATGAAGAATGGACAAGAGAAATTGCTCATCTGTAAATATCATTTTTGTGGGAATTACCAGTAACTCTGGGATGAAAGTGACCCTGTTCACAATGTTCTTACTCATTTATCTCATCACTCTTATGGCCAATGTTGGGAAGATCACATTAATTAGGTTGGATCCCCAGCTCCAGACTTCCATGTACTTTTTCCTCTGCAACCTCTCTTTCTGTGACCTCTGCTACTCCACAGCCATTGGGCCCAAGCTGGTGGTGGACCTCCTGGCTGAGAACAAATCAATTCTCATTGTTGGCTGTGCTCTGCAGTTCTCAGTCTTCTGTATTTTTGTAGATTCAGAGTGTCTACTGCTGGCACTGTTGGACTTTGATAGGTACCAGGCCATCAGCAACCCCTTACTCTACACAGTGAACATTTCCAACAGAGTGTGCTCCCTGCTCATGGCTGGGGTTTACATGGTGGAAACAGCAGATGCTTTGATACATATGACATTGGCCTTTCAATTATGTTTCTGTGGTTCAAATGAGATCAGTCATTTCTTTTGTGATATCCCTCCTCTCTTATTAATTTCTTGTTCAGACATAGAAGTCAATGAGTTAGCAATATTTACCATTTTCTGGTTTAATGAACTGAGCACCATTTCAGGAGTGCTCATCGCTTACACTTACATCATCTTATCCGTCTTGAAGATCCACTCTGCTGAAGGGAGGTTCAAAGCTTTTTTCACCTGTGCCTCCCACTTGATTGCAGTTGCCATTTTTTCAGGGGACAATGCTCTTCATGTATTTTCAGCCAAGTTCCTCCTACTCTCTGGATCAAGACCAAATGACCTCACTGTTTTACACTCTGGTAATACCTATGCTGATTCCTCCCTCTGATTTACAGCCTGAGGAACAAGGATGTGAAAAAGGCTCTGGAAAAACTGAAAAATAAATGGTGAGTCTATATAATTTTCTGTTGTACATGTACACAGTTGAATTTTGCTAATTCGTGTTATCTGATACAGGAGACAAATATGGCACATACACTTTAGTTGTTGAAACAAAGTTCTAATCTCCAGTTGTAAGAAATGTTGATAGTATTCCTGCATAATTGTATTAAAAAACGATGTGGTATTCTTTCTCTTTGATATTTTCTTCATGATTCCAATTGTGCTTAGTTGTCTGTGTTCATCTTTTCATTTTAAGACAATTAGAGTAGGAGGTGGGTGATTGGTTATTCAGAGACTTTCAATAGATTTAAGTGATTATTTTCATGGTAATTCAAATAGTTATTCACCAATGAATTGGGATATTAATTGAGCACTCTAAAATAAACATACTTAACATCAGTCCTGAGGTTAAAGACTATTGACTGAACTCCACAACAAATTTTCTAATCCGCTTTTAGGATGAAGCCTTCATGGGAGGGAGATATTCTGTCTCCAATCAAAAAGATGATTATAGACTAGAAAAATTATTCTCTGTAGCAGTTCTTACAATTAGAAATAAAGGAGTTGATGCATATATATATATATATATACATATAATGTAA
>NW_008356163.1:477347-481298 GCF_000622305.1 Nannospalax galili
ACTTCCTCTACACTGTCTAATTTTCTGTGGTTCATAAGCAATTTCTTCTTTAAAACATTAATTTAACTTAGTTTCATAAGCTGTCTCATGCAAGGAGAGATTATCAGCTTATATTTCTTCAAAGGCTGGACATTCTATCCCTGCTATGCAAAGCACCTGCTTCACATGTGTTAATCAAAATGGACCAGCTATCTTATAACACTACAGAAACACCAAAAATACAAGATTTAGTAATGCTTATTAAATGTTGCTAACAATGTTACCTAAAAGGAAAGTATGTTACATGTACACAAAAATATGCTATAATTTTTGAAGGAAGTGCATGAAATGATTGTGTGCATAAGTCTAAAATATTTATTCAGAAATAGATATTAAGTTGCTGAGAGATAAATTGCATACAGGTTAGTATAGCCTTGATATGCATTTTTCTTCTACTACTGATTCATATTTAACATGGCTAAAGCACTTAATACATTTTTTGATAACTAACACACTAGCGGCCTTTTGAGAATGTCATGTGGAAACCTACCACTATCAAACTTCTTAAAGTATATGCATATGTAATATAAAAAGAGTTTAAATTGAGTTACCTTTCAATGAAGTGACAATGTCCCTACCAGATACTACATATTAGCAAATAAAAGATCCAGTGCCAAGAATGGACTCCTTTTGGAGTTATTGACAGGTGACAGGTGTTTACATAAACCCTCTAGCAATACCGGCTATTTTCATTTCTCTTGGTACCTGCCAGAACGTGATGGTAAGACACTACCATTTACCAACTACTTACATGAGTAGTAGAATGAACACGAAGACATCAAACTGGTACTGAATCAGCAACTTTATCTCTACTGGTTTGCTGTCATTGTGCTGGTAGTTTCTATGCATGCTACCAGAAGGGAAAACTAAACATCAGTGTGGCCTGGCTGTGCAATAACAATATGCAATAACAATAGTTGTGGTAAAAAAATAACAGACAGCTTAGGGGAGAAAGGTTTATTTTAGCTCACCATTCCAAGGTACATTGTAGAGAAGTTAAGACAAGAAGTTAAAGTATCTAGTCACATCCACAATCAAGAGTAGAGAGAGAATGCATTTATGCTTCCAAATCAGCTATTTTCTCTATGCTTATGTAGTCCTGGACCCCAAAACAAACCATGGTGCCCACTTTTTGGCTAGGAATTACTACACCAATTAATGCCATCAAGATATTCTTTCAAAGACATGCCATACCAACAGGTAAACACAATCTATACAATCCCCAATAAGACACTTTTCCTAAGTTCCAGCATTTTGTTCAATTGACAGCTAAGACTACCACGGTTATTAGTGTGAAAAGTTCATCAGTAAACAGACATGAGCAAGTGTCTCTACGATAGTTTATAGAATCCTTTATTAAGTCATATGATAGTTCTATTTCCAGTATTTGAGAAGCCTCCACACTGCTTTCTACAGTGGCTACACTAGACAGCAATACAACTAACAGCAGATAAGGTTTACCTTTTCCTCAAAATCCTTGTCTGCATTTTATCACTTTTAAAACTTAATCTTAGCCATTATGACTTGAATGAGATGTAATTTCAAATTAGTTTTATATCACTATTTTTATGACTGAATATGCCAAACACATTTAGTAATATTTATTTTTTAATGTTTTATTTTAATTTCATGTATATGATTATTATATCCTGCATGTATGCCAGTGCAGCATGTTGTGCAATGCCCACAGAGGTCAGAAGGGGTCAGATCCCCTGGAACTAGAGTTATGGACAGTTGTTGGTCACTATGTAGGTAGTGGGATCTGAACCCAGGTTTTCTGTAAGAACAGCCAGTGGTCTTAATCCCTGTGCCATCCCTGACTTTTATTAATATTTAAATACAGCATTTGTGTTTCTTATTTTGTATTATAGTTTATCAATCTGGTTTATGTGCACATGTGAAAGAGCGTGTGTGTGTGTGTGTGTGTGTGTGTGTGTGTGTGTGTGTGTTCGTTTGTATGTTTGTGTATAGGAAGGTAGGTACACATGTACCACAGTAGGGGCGTGAAGTTCAGGGAACCACTTGCAAGATGTAGTTCTCTTCATTCCATGTTTAAGTTCAGGGACTGAACTCATGTAATCAAGCTTTGTGGCAAGAGCTTTTCATGTGCAGCCACACAGTCTGCTCTGCAACTATGTGCTTGGACAGGTTAGTTTTTCTTTTCCTTTTTAAATTTTATGTTTGAGATAAACATTCAATAATTATTACCTTTTATTTTTTAATGTATTGAGATGAGTCTGAGTTTCCAGATACATCACAGTGTATTATCATATTACCAATCAATATCTAAATGAATAGGTATTCTTTTTATTAAACCATTAAAATAAAATTAAGAATATCAAAGAAAAATAAAGTTACAATAAAGGGAGTATCATGTGGAAAAATAGAGTAGGTTCTTCCATATGAAATATGTTCTTTCATAGGGTGGAAGCCCTTCCATTCCATTTTGCACATGTGGGAGATTACACTCATATTAAATCCCACTGTTGTGAAGCAGTGACACTGTTCACCCCATTAGTCAGTAAGCGAATGCTGAAGGAAAAGGGTTCTATATTCTGTCATCTGAAATCTTATAACTATGAAGGATGATAAGGAAAAAAGTCAGGCATCAAAGAAAGAGGATTAATTTGAGGAACTGTGCTTACGTAAACTCAAGTCTAATCATTAAGAAACAATGGCATCCACTATAAAAAATGTTTTCTGAATGAACCTAGTTAAAGATCACAAAACTAAAGATGGCAAGGATGTTGATTTGTATAGAGCACATTGACTAGAGTACATTTTTGAGAATGTTACATGTGTCAAGATTATAAGGAATAAAGAAAACTAAATAATGACAGGCAAAGAAAACAGTGAAAAGACAAATCATTGCCGGAAACAAAAGACTAAGACAAAGTTAGTAAATCAGCTAGGTGACTTGTACTATGCAATTTGCAGGTGAAAATAAATGTTCCTAAGAGTTCACAAAACTGATACATTGTAGTAGGTATTAGAAATTGAACTCTAGAATTCTAAAGATATATCCACCCTTAGATTCACTCACCCAAAATCTTACCCAGTCCATTCGTTTGGGAATAAATATTGGTATCAATGTTATTATAAGATGGAACAATTAATATTGCATTAAAATGTAACCATCAAACTTTTGTTCATTCTGTCTTTATACAAACTAGTGCAATTAGTAGCAAGGTCAATTACTTTTCTGAAAATTATAGACTGATTTAGAAAATATTTCCTGATGCATAATTTTTAATGAAAATCCTGTACACATGTGAATTCTTTTAGTCTAAAATTCCTGATATTAGGGCTTGCAATCCATGGTATTAAAGGAGTATATATTCTCTATATACTTTAGATTATCAATTAATGTGAAACTTTATCCCTGCAGAGCAACTCATTGGGAACAGTGAGACATTATATATCAAACTTTTCTGAAGATATTCATATACTCACAAGGGAAAATATAGAATCATGAGTCTAATTAATCACATGTTTTCATATCGCTTAAGAATTAAGAAAGCTGGTTCGGAGACTTAATACCAAGTGCAGATTTATACAGTAAAATGCCGTGTGTAATTGTGAATTTATTGGTGTAGTAAAATGCTGTGTATTCAGCATTTCGGATGCTGAATATGTTCGGATGTCAAAGACCAACTTACCTCAGAGAAGTTCCTGGGTTTTCACAGTTCAAAATGGAAGGCTAGAAACGCTTATCATTTGCAAAAGAAATGAGAGAGTTATAAGTAAAGTGATTTATACAGCGTTCATAGTTCAATGACTCTAAAATCTAATAAAATTGTACTTTGTACTCAGAACTTGAAGACTGCAACTGAATTTATTAGTATTCACAAAGACATGTTTTAATTATTTTCAGTTAATTGCAGTTTATAAGAATGGTCTCATTTATTTTAT
>NW_008356163.1:481334-481446 GCF_000622305.1 Nannospalax galili
AATAAGTGTATTATATCACACATAATGTGCACAAGTTCAAATCAAGCTTTGTGCAAGAAAATAGTTAATAAAAAATTATCTCAAACATTTATTCATTAGATTCTAATTCTCA
>NW_008356163.1:481497-507931 GCF_000622305.1 Nannospalax galili
CAAATAAAACAAGGAAAGGAAAGCACACATCTTGGTCATCTTTATTTTACCTCACGTTGCTTTCATTTTTGAAAATAGAAGTTGTACTTAAAATCTACGATGACTATGTACATACAGCTTTATATTGTTTACACTTCTGTTATTTAGCACTGCACTTTGAACAGCCAGAAGATTCATCCTTTGTTTCCAGAATTCACCTACAAAGAGTGATCAAGCTTGTGGCCAAACTTTAATATGTACATTGAATAAAAATGTAAGGGTAACTTGTGTATCTTAGTAATTAATAAAAAGCATATTGATTAGAACTAACAGAAAATAGAAGAAGATAATAAACAAGCTTTTGAACCAGGCATGATGGTGCATGCCTTTAATCCCAGCACTCAGGATGTCGATGGATCTTTGTGAGTTCAAGGCCAGCATGGTCTACATAGGGAGTTCCAGGCCAACTAATACTACAGGGAGACCCAGTCTCAAAAAGACCAAAATAAGAAATAAACAAATAAATAAATAAACAAACAAATAAATAGTGATCAGGTCATTGATTTTAGAATTAGCATAATTTTCATCTAATCTTGATTTTTGAAGGAATAATTCTATCTATAATTTTTAACAGGGATGAATTTCATATTTCAATATCTTACCATGTAGACTCAGAAATCAAATGGCTATTTCATATTTTTATTGTATCTTTTGAGATTCCAGTATGATAAATTGATACTTCCTGAACTAAGGAATATAAGACACAGGAAAATTAAAGAATGTGTGGAAAGTGACATTCCTAGTAATTCCCAGAGTTAAATTTCTCAGGTGCTGTGCCAGATAACTTTTTGTGTATGTTTTTATTGAATTTTTGTGCATTTTATAATAGATCTCAATCATATTTAGGTCCCTTCCCCTTCTTCACCTCCTAGAACCTCCACCCCCACCAGATTTCATGCATTCTATCATGTACATTAAGTCCTCTCTGGTCGAGTATTTGTACCCAGATGTATGTACTTCAGTGCAAGTTCATCTACTGGAGTCTAGTCAACCTAACTAGGCCTTACCCTCTTAAAGAAGACCACCTCTCCCTCATCCTCTAGTCATAGTTCCTTGTCCACATTGGTGCCCATTGCTCATTTGGCCAGTTCTATATTGGGTTTACCCATGTTAAGTCAATTAGACAAAAAAAAAAAAAAAAAGCTTTTAAAGAGTAAAATATGGCTGGCTACATTTCTGACAGTAAAATTAAATTAGACCAAAAATAACCTTCTTCAATTAGATATATATTTTGAATGTTTCTTTTTCTTCTTTTTCTTTTTTTTCTTTTCTTTTACAAATTTTGGTTAAAAGAATGTAAAACATAAACTGCTCCTCTGTGAATGAATTCGTATTCCTGGAAGTTATCAATGACGCTGAACTGAAGATGGTCATGTTCATCATATTTCTGCTGTATGCTTCATCCCTCTTCTGGCTAATATTGGGATTCTCACACTAATACGAATGGATCCCCAGCTTCACACACCTAAGCACTTCTTCCTCGGCCACCTCTCTTTCTGTGGTCTTTGCTATTCCACAGCACCTGGACCCAAGATGATGGCTGACATATTTAGTCAGAAGTCAACCTCCTTCTGTGGCTGTGCTTTGCAGTTGTTCATCATCTGTACTTTAACAGATCCTGAGTGCAAGCTGCTGGCCGTGATGGCCTTTGATCAGCACCAAGCCATCAGCAGCCCCTTGTTCTGTACAGTGAACACGTTCAGCAGTGTGTCCTCCCTGCTTGTGACGAGGTTTCTCTTATGGGGATAGCAGAGGCTTTGGTGCATAAAGCTTTGGCATTCGTTTATATTTCTGTGCATCTAATGTGATCAACCACTTCTGTGATGTCCCTCCTCTTCTATTAATATCTTGCTCAGATACAGTGGTCAATGAGATAGCAATATTCACCATTTTTGGTTTTATCAAACTGAGCACCATCTCAGGAGTCCTTGCTTCTTACTGTTACATTATCTTGTCAGTCTTGAAGATATGCTCAGCTGAGGGCAGGTTCAAAGCTTTCTCCATTTGAACATCCCACTTGACAGCAGCTGTGATTTTCCAAGGAACAACGTTCTTCATGTATTTCAGGCAAATTCTTCCTACTCTCCAGATCAAGATAAAGTTAGCTCACTGTTTACACCCTGGGGATTCCCATGTTAAACCTTCTGCTTTAGAGTCTGAGGAACAAGGATGTGAAGGAGGCTCTGGAAAAACTGAGAAATAAGTGGTGATTTTTCACAATTTACTGGTGTGCACACGCACCAAATTTACAGCTGTGTCACTTACTATAAGTCATATTATATGATATTCAACTAAAAGTTTTGCCATACACTTTAATTTACTCAAGAAACAAATTACTTTGTCATTGCAGTCGCCATGTATGATTGCTGTGAAACAACATTTGGTGTTCTTTCCGCATGCAAAAAAAATGTCTGAAATTTCAGTAGTGCTGAAGTTGTCTGGCTCTTATTCAATGTAAGTCAAAATGGGATGCGGCAGGTTTCTACTACCTTTAAACATATTAAACATTTTTTCGTGGCAACTCTTTAGGTTAGTTCAGTATGAAAATTTTATTTTAGTGGATATACAGTCCAGTAAGAATATAGAAATTAAATTTTGTAATGACTTTTGTCAACTTTGAAACAATTTTCATATTAAAAAGATTGTGTTCTAATCTCCAAAGCAGGTCTTATCTAGTTTCAGGAAGTAGCCTTCTTATGATGAAGATACTCTGTCACTGGTCTCTAATTAAAATTGATGCTTATATAGGAAAAAAAATTTTCCATGCAGTGTTTCATACAATTACAGCCAGTGAGGTGGAGAGACATATGGTTGTGGAACAAAATTTAAAACCTGTTTACTTATCAGCACTAAATGAATGAGATCTGGCTATATTCTTCTGAGTGCTGGAATTATCTGCTCTTGTTTCTTCTATCCTTTCCTCTAGCAAGCTTTCCTTTCCTCCTTGTCTATCCTTAGCCCTGGGGAATTTATATTCTTTTCATTCACAACCAACTGTCCCTTCAAACATTATTTAAATTTTATTTAATTATTTAAAAAAATGTTTTATTTATTTGTTTTTATGTGTATGAATGTATTGACTGCACGTACGTGAGTGCACCGTGTCGTGCAGTGCTGCGGAGGTCAAAACAGGGCTTCAGATTCCTCTGGAACTGAAATTAAAGACGGTTTGTAGCTGCCATGTGGATTCTGAGAATAACACCTGGGTCCTCCACAAGAGCAGTCAGTACTCTTAACCATTGAGCCATCTCTCCAGACCAATTTTATTTCTTATATCATTATGTGAAATGAGAAATTATAAACACATATTTACTTGAATAACTACCATTCTATTCCTGTTATCAAAAGCAACTGCATCACATGTGTGAAATCAGAGCACCAAATTAAAGAAATGGGATTTTATATGATACAAATTTAGGAGCACTTATCACATGGTGCCAAAGCAGTGACACTTAAGAGTATGGTACATTCCACCTATGCACAAATGTAATATACTTGCCATGCCAGATTTTCTGAGAAAGTACATAAGGAAATTGTAGATGCATGCATTAAGTGTCTGCAATGAAATGAGTACTAATTCTGTGCAAGATAAGTGGCATAGCTGTGAGTGAATTCTTTATATATAATTATCAACTATTTCTTATACTCATTTCTTATTCCAAAACATTGAATGAGCTTCTTGAGAAAAACGTAGATATGGGCTTAAATTTGAAAGCGTTCAAGACACAAGGACACAAGGACACATAGCCTAAATTTTAATAAGCATTTGCAATTTAACTCCTTCCGGGTGTAATAATCTTGTATGGAACAATTTCATAATTACAGTGAAGCCTGTGAAAGCCCAGCTTCATGGGTGCATGTGTCACCCTGGGGCAAGTCAGGAGATGATAGCACCATGGGAAATGGTTCCTCATAGTTCCTCAATCTCAACCACTAAAATACTAACAAAATTAATATTACTTGGGACATGGTAAATTTATGAATACAGAATCTCCTTAGAGTGAGTAATTGGCCTTATAGTACAGGATCTGACAGGTCACTTACAGTCTGCCATATAACAACAGTGGACATTGGCTACCACCACTCAGCACCCCTGTCATCCCTGATTTTGGACTACTATCCCCCAGAACTATGGGAATAGATTTTGATGTTGTTCATGAATCAACCAGTATATGGTGTTTTGATAATACAACATATAAGACAAGCAACTATATGGAAATAAATACTGTTTGAAATGTATTAAACAGTAAGTTAAATAGGAATTGTTTTATATGACAGGGCATTGATATAAGTAAGAGAAGAAAAATAGCCATTAAATCAGCCCATATTTTTCTCATAGGTTGAATTTATTAAAGCATTTATGCAGTAACTTGAGATGCATATCAGTGGCCTATTATGTGCATGTGAAATAAGGAGAATGAAATTATAATTCTATACACTAACATTGTAGATTTCTACATATCTTTGTTACTTTGAATTTATGAGGTTGAAAATTCATAACTTTGAAACATAATGAAGCTCTAGCAGATGGCACTTACATCTTTTATTCTGTAGATCTATAGATCACAACATCAAAGGTTTTGCTGTATCCTAGACTAAGTCAATATTTCTCACCTCTTTCTCACTTAGCCACTTGAAATCATATTCTTCTTTTATTTCAAGTAATAATTGTTGGTCAGTATTATCGAGGCAGACTGAATGCCCTTAAGCACTATGTTGACAATGATACATTTTGGGTAGCACAAATGCATGACTTTCTTCAGTGTTTGGGGTGGATAATCACAACTATGCAGTTTTGACTTGCCTGAGCAAGGTACAGAGGTAGATGTGTCACTTAAAGTTTGGCATCTCACAGACACATATTCTCTGTGTGTGACCAGTTATGAAAATGTGTAATAGTTTCTGTCTGTGACAAAGAGTCTCCTTTGATGAGTAGTGACTGGCATACTTGTCTGTAAATATGAGGATCCATATTTAGCATATAGTGAGAAATTGCATTTACCACAGGATGAGACAGAGTTAAAAATCTAATAAATATGACCTCTCCAGCTATAGGAATTTGGTTATGTTTACAGTGCAACACATGACTTGCCTCCCATCGAGCAGGCTTTAAGTTCCATTACATAGATGTTGGTAAAAGTGCAACTACTGCACTAATGTACCTTGCTATGCTGGTGATTATTAGGTTTCAAAGATGGGGTTGAATCATTGATTGATTTCTCTCCCTTAGCAGCTTGCATACTGTCTCCAAAATTCTGAGAGCTAGTCTTCAGGGAGGAGGCTTCCAGGTCAAATCCAGCTCCGTTGCTCTAAGTCTTGTTTCTGAAGTATGTCCTGTTTTCAAAAACAAGGACTTAGCTTCAAGTTCTGGTGGTAATAAAGGGATGTGGCAATAACCAGTACAATTTTTGGAATCTCTTATACTACCCTGACCAACAAATTGAAGAGAGGCTTCTCTTGTCTAGCACTGTGTTTCTTGTTATACAGCCTTCAGCTACATGCATACACTCATACACTCATGTATATTTATATTTACTTTCAGGCTTTTGAGCTAACACCTCTCCCTCTTTTTCTGCATCACCTAAACATTGGTTGTCTCTCTTATCTCTGTCCCTGTCTAGTCTCCATCTACAGTTGATGTACCCACATTTTTCCCTTTCCCTCCTTGATAATGCCTTTCCCCTATGACACCCCCTCTCTTCCCCTCTTCTTCCCCTTTAACCCATGGATTCTTGTAACTCTCCTTTGTAGCCTTCCAGTTAAATACCCTCATTTTACCAATTTCACCCTTGGTAATAATACCTGTTTCTCTCTCTCTTTTCTCTCTCTCTCTCTCTCTCTCTCTCTCTCTCTCTCTGGTTCATTCTTTACCTTTACCTTCATTGTTACTTTCCATTTTTTTTTTAATTTATACTCACATATAAGATAGTGTTACAAAAAGGAGAGAGAGGGTTTTTCATTTGCTTTTTTGAGTCTGTGTTACTTCACTTAGTATAAAAGTTTCTAGTTCCATCCACTTATTGACAAATTTCATTATTTCTTCTTTCTTTATCACTTAGTATAACTCCATTACATAAATGTACCACATTTTCATTGTCCATTCATCAGTTAAGGGCTATTTAATTAATTGCATTTCTTAGCTATTCTAAAGGTAATAACAACAAACAGGAATGGACAAGTATCTTTGCAGTTGAATAAGGAATCTGGGCATATGCTCAGGAGTGTTATAACCAGATCATATGGTAGAATCATTTATAGCTTTTCAAGTGTTATTCTCATTGCATTTCATAGTGGTTGCATAACTTTGCAATCCTATCAGCCCTGAATGAGCATTCCCCTTTCCCCACACCCTTGATGGCATTTGGTGTCTTTTGTGCTCTTTTAAAAAATATTTTCATTGAACTTTTATACATTTCATACACATCACAACATAACAGGTAGATGTGTCACTTAAAGCTTGGCATTTCACAGGCACGTATTCTCTGTGTGTGATCAATTATGAAAATCTGTAATAATTTCTGTCTGTGACAAAGAGACCTTTGCTAGACTCCTTCCCACATCAATGTCCCCACACCCCTCCACGCCAAACCTCATGCATTCTACCAAACATTTTAAGTCATATCCGGTCAAGCATTTGCACACAGATGTCCTTCAATGCAAGTTTAGGGAAAGTCTATTCTCTTTCTAGAGAGCTTAGGGAAAGTCTATTCTCTTCCACCAGCAGTAATCAATCTCCAACAGTTTCCAGGCTAGGGTCAGCCCACCGCCCATTCCCCTGGCTCTACTATGAGCCTTTGTCTGATTGAGTTGGCATGGGTCATTGTGCTCTATGCCACCATTGCTACAAGTTCACATGAGCAAGTCATACTGTCCATGGTATTTTGAAATCTTAAAGTGATTTGGAATTGGGTTTCCCTAATTACTAAGAATGTTGAAGACTTTTAAGATGTTTCCTAGGGATTTTTATCTCATCTTTTGAGAACTCTCTGTTCAAATTCATAACCCATTTTTAATAGGATCATTTGTTTTCTTGATTCTTTTGGGGGGGTTGTGAGTTATTTATATATTCTGGATATTAATCTTCTGTCAGACAGGTAATGGTGAAGATTTTCTCCAACTCTGTGGGTTTCCTCTTTAAATCTTTTGTTGTTTCTCTTTCTATGAATACATTTTTTTTTATTTTAATCTGGTACCTCTTGTTGACTTTAATTCTGGAACAATAATGCCTCATTTTGAAAATTCTTTCCTGAACTTATAATTTGTAGGATGCTCCCTATGTTTTCTTCTAACACTTTCAGAGTTTTAGGTTTTATATTGATGTCTTTGATCCATTTGGATTTGACTTTTGAGCAAGATAATCGACAAGGGATTAATTTCATTCTTCTGCAGGTGGAATTCTAGTTTTTTCAGCACCTTTGGTGAACATCATGTCTTTTCTCAAGTGTGTGCACTTAGAACCTTTATCAGGAGTCTGAAATTGCTTGTTTTCCTGTTTGTGTCTTCAATTATGTTACATTGGTCTATGTATCACATTAATGTCAGTACCACACTGTTTTATGATTATATCTCTGTAATATAGTTTTAGATCTGGAATGGAGATTCCCCCAAGTATTGCTCTTTGTGCTCAGAATTGCTCAGGGTCTTTTGTGAATCCATATGAACTTTGGGATACATTTTTCTAATTCTGGGAAGAATGTCATGGGTATTTTGACAGGCATTTAATTGGATTTGTAAATTGTTTATGATAGGATGGTCATTTACAAATGCTAATGCTCTAATTCATGAGCATAGGAGTTTATTTATATCTTTGTGTCTTCCTCAAACTTTGTCTTCAAAGATTTTGTTTGGGGCAATAGATTTCATAGTCTGTCTCATTGTTGAAAGTATTGATAATTTCTTGAATTTTTGTTGGAATTTTTTGGATCTCTTGTATGTAATATCATCTGAAAATAGAATAATTTGTCCTCTTCTTTTCCATTTCAAACTCTTTTATTGTCCTTCTCTTGCCTCATTGCTCTAGAAAAAGTTCAAAGCACTTTCTTAAAATGGAGTGGAGATGGTAGACAGACTGTTCTGGTTCCTGATTTTAATGATAATGATTCCAGGTTTTTTTTTTGTTTTGTTTTTTTTTATCATTAGAAGGTTGTTGGTTGTGGGTTTGTTGTATATAGCCTTAATTTTTTTGAGGTTTTATTCCTCCATTTGAAGTCTCTCTACATCTTTTAATGTAAATACATGTTGGGTGTTATCAAAAGTGTTTTCAACTTCTATTGAGATAACTGTGTGATTTTTGTCTTTCAGTCCATCCATGTGACTTACTTATATTGAACTATCCCTGGATCTCTGGAAAGAAGTCGATTTGGTCATGGTGGATGATCTTTTTTTGATATATGTCTTTATATGGTTTGCAAGTATTTTGTTGAGAATTTCTAGGCCTATATTCTTTAGGTATATTGGCCTATGTTTTTCTTTTGTTATGTCTTTACCTGGTTTTGGTATTAAAGTGATACTGACCTTCATAGAAGAACTTTCAGAGTTCTTCCTCTGGTTCTTTTTAAAATATCTGGTAGAATTCTGTTGTGAATCAGTCTGTGCCATGGATTTCTTAGGAAGGGAGGTTTTGTATTACTTTCTCAATGTCCTTACTTGTCATTGGAATTATTAGACTAGTAATATCTTCTTGTTTAAGCTTTGGTGGTTTCCATGAATTTAGAAATTCATCCACTTCTTTTAGGTTTTCAAATTCAATGAAGTATAGGTTCTGTTGCCTTACTGGAGTTTTGAGTTGTGTTGTTAAGTCATTTATTTGTGTTCTTTCTGATTTTTAATGTAGGCACTTGTTATAAATTTCCTCTTAGGGTTTCTTTTAAGGTGTCCCAGATGTATTGTTGTGATTTTCCAGATATAGTTTTATTTCATTCTTATTTCTGTGACTCATTCATCATTCAGGAGTGTGTTCTTTAATCTCCATGAATTTGTGCAGTTGCTAGAATTTCTTTTGTTGTAGATTTTAAATTTTACTGGATTGTGATCTGATAGAATGCATAAAAATTTTCAATTATTTTGTGTTTGTTGAGGTTTATTCTCTGCCCCGGGATTGATCAATTTTGGAGAAAATTCTGTGGTCTACTGACTGGAAAGTATATTATTTGATGCTTGGGAAAATATTTGGTAGTTGTCATTTAGGTCCATTTGATGTATGATACTATTTAATTCAGATGTCTCTCTGTTTATTCTTTGTCTCGTTTACCTGTCTATTGGAGACAGTGTTGTATGGAAGTCACCTATTATTATCAAGTTGGGGTTAATTTGTGCCTTAAAGTCCAGTAGTGCTGTTTTTATGAAAGCGGGGACAACAGAGGTTAGTGCATATATGTTCATGACTATTATATCTTTGGGGTTAATTGTACCTTTGCTCAGAAATAAGTGACCCTCTTTATCTTTTCTGATCAATTTTCATTTGAAGTCTATCTTGTCAGATATTAGAATAGCAGCACCTGATTCTTTTTTAGGGCCATTTCCTTAGAATGTTTTTCCATCCTTCACCCTTAGGTAGTATCTCTCCTTGAAGTTGATGTTTCTTGCATACAACAAAAAGATGGATTTTTCATCTTAAGCCAATTAACTAGTCTGTGTCTAGGCCTTTTGAGGACTTGTGGCCATTGATATTTAAAGTTACTATTGAAATATATGTGTTGGTTACTGTCATTTTATTTTCTCTTTGAATTCTTGGTCCAGTTTTGTATTTCCACAATTAAACTTTCAATTATTTTCTTTTTGTTGCCTCAACTTTATTGTTCCATTCTTTAGTCCTCTATTGCTTTGGACATTCTCTGTAGGGCTGGTTTGGGGGCCATGAATTCTTCCAGCATATTCATATCAAGGGAGGTTTTTTTTCCCCTTCAACTATAATAGACAGTTTTGCTGGGGAAAGTATTCTGGGTTGGTATTTATGATTGCTTAGAACTTAGTATATTTTGGTCCAGGCACTTCTGGCTTTCACAATTTGCATTGACATGTCAGCTATAATTTTGACGGACTTTCCTTTATCCATAACTTTTTTTTTTGTAGCTTTCAGCACTCTTTTAGATCTGACATTTAGGGTTTTGTTATAGTATGCCATGGGGAGTCTATTTGGTGCTCTGTGTACTTCTTGTTCCTGAATGTGAATGTCTTTCCTTAAATTGAGGAAATTTTCTTTTCTAATCTTGTTTAATATCTGGTCAATGGCATTTACCTAAATTCTTCTACCTCCTTGTGGTGGTTTGGAAGAGAATGTCCTCCATAGGCTCCAAGTATTTGGACATTTTGTCCCCCATTGATCACAAAGTTTTTGGAGGTCTTAGAAGTTGTTGCCATGCTGGAGGAAGCATGTCACTGGGGTGGGCTTAGCAAGTCTGTAAGACTTGCTGGATCTTGAGTCACTCTCTTGTTTCCTCTGCCTGCTTAAAGGTATGATTGCTTAGCTTCTGCTCTTACTCCAGCCATCTCTGTACCAAGCCTTTCCATCATGATGGACTCTTACCCTTTTGGAATTGTAAGCCAATAAACTCTTCCTTCTATAAGTTCACTTGGTCAATGTGTTTTTATCACAGCAACAGAAAAGTGACCAATAGACTCTTCTAAGCCCATTAATTTGATTTCTTTTTCATGGTGTCTCAAATTTCCTGTGTAGTCCATTCTTCTTGATTGTTTTTGTTTTTAATTTTCATAATCTTAGAGTGGTCTAATATTTCAACTTTATTGTCCAGTCTTGATATTCTATTTTCAATTTCATTCATTCTGTTGGTGAGGTTTTCTCCTGCTGTTTCCAATTGGCTTATTGAGTTTTGTGTTTCCTACTTCATTTCAGCTTGATATTTCTTCCTCTTTTGTGAATTTTGTGAAATTTATTCCTATCTTTTTTTTAGTTCTTTGAGTTGTTTTTGGTTTGTGTGTGTGTGTGTGTGTGTGTGTGTGTGTGTGTGTTGTGTGCTGTGTATGAGTATATTTGCGTGTGTATTCTTTAAATTAATTGAATTCTTTTATCATGTTTATGATTGCTCCTTTAAATTCTGTGTCCTGGGTTAGCACTAGGCACTTTTCATTACAATGAAACTCTTCTATAGGACTGTTGGTGTTAGATGAGGAAATATTGCTTGTATTTTTCACATTATTATTTTTTATTGTTGTTTTGGCGTGTGGACTTCTTTTGTTGCCTTTGACTCTTACATGAAACTCAAGCCTGCCTTTTTTGTGTTGAAGTTTAGTTCTGTTTGTATTATTGATGCAGCTTGGTTGCTTTCTGTTTGGTTATGAAAAGGTAGTTGATCTAGACTTCAAGTTTTCTCTTTTGATTTTACATTTTAGGGACCAGATGAATCCAGGCAGGCCAGTCAGGAGTTTTCCAGGATGGTTAGATGACTCTGCCTAATTAGGTACTCCTCAGTAGCCTCGGGAGCATAGGGCCAAGAAATAGACATGGGAAAAAGATGTGCAGTCCATACTAGCCAGCATGGAAGCCTAAGCATTGGAGCAGTGGGAAGGATTACAGATGATCCCAAAACAATGGTGAGGCATGATTTGGGCAGCCCACCCCCATGCCAAGTCAAGCACTCTCATGTAGTCTCAAAGAAAATGGCATGCCTCTTTGACAATTTCATACAATAATCTTTGATCATCTTTCCCCCGCCTCCAACTTCTCCTAAATCTGCCTCCACCTTCTTTTTTTCACTTTTTTCTCATTTCCTTTTTTATTTTTATCTTTTGATTGAGCTTTTTAAATTTCATACATTTCTCACTCAAATCCTGACCCCCTCCCCCATTCATGCCTCCTCTATCCCCCAACCAAATCCTATGCGCTCCGCCATACATGCTGAGTCCTGATCATTCAGGTGTTTGTCCCCAAATGTCCTTCAGTATAAATTTATCCATTGGAGTCTAGTCAGCCCATCCAGTGGGAAGTCATACTCACCCTCACCCAGCAGCAATCAGTCTCTTCTCAATCTAGTGTGGCAATTTTAAGTGTACAAATGTTTCACTTGTATAGAAGTGCAACTATGTGATGCCCATCCCACAGATGCCAAAAGAGAACACCAAATCTTCTCAAACTAAAGTTATGGATAATTATTAGCAATAATGTGGGAAACCAAGCCCTGGTCCACTGAAAGAGCAGCTAGTCCTCTTAAACACTGAGCCATCTTTCTGGCCTTCCACCATCTCCTCTTCTTCCTCCTTCTCCTCCTCATCATCTTCATCCTCTACCTTCTTTTTCTCTTTTACTTCTTCTGTTTCCATGGAATCTAAATTGAGTTTCTGAAACACTCTTGAGTGTTGAAATGGCCCAGAAGCATAGTCAACATACTGGGGATACATGCTTAATGAATACCAACTCTTCCTTTTCAAGAAGCTATCAAATACCCATAACCCATCAGTTAGTGGTGGGACTACATGCCCACTTGCTCCCTCCATGCTAGGATTTTGTCTTGCTTGAGCTACAGCATATCTTCTTCATGGTGACACAATTGCTATGAGTTTGTATGTCCAACTTCCCTGATGGCTGTAAAACAACAATTCCCTGTAGTCATCCACCACCTCAGGCTATTACAATCTACCTTCCACTTCCATGAGAAGACTCCAGAGCCTCGTTGGGGGCTGGAGTGGGGGGTGATATAGATTTCCCATTTAGGGCTGAAAATTCAGTAGTCTCTTATTTACTATGTGTTTGCTTATTGGTTGTAGGCCTTTGTTTTACTTGCCTTCTACTGTAAGAAGAATCTGTCTGATGAGAGCTGAGAGATGAATTGCTCTATGTGTATGGCAAAACATCATTAGAAGTCATTTTAATGTTATGTATATTTAGTAGATTACTAGTTAGTAGGTTCACTCCTAGGGCCCATGATATAATTGCAGGTTCATGGCCCTAATACCAGTGTCAGGTATGGATTTCGTCTTGAATAATGTGCCCTAAATCCAATTAGAGGGTGCTTGGTTACTCCCATAACATTAATGCTACTCTTGTATTAGGGGGTATATCTTGCCAGGCCAGTCATTATTTTAGCTAACATCGTTCCCAGCTGAGGAATACTGATGATTACTTTTCTCTTCCAGTAGTGTAAATAGCACTTTCTAGCACTATGAAAGCTAATCAGTAAGGAAGAAATCTTTTGGTCAATAATCACTTGCTTTCTCCATGCTTTATGACTCAGTTGTGCATTATCTTCAGTAATAGGGTCTTACTGTCAAATTCTGGAGTATAAGAAGACATTGCCCAGAGCCCCTAATGTTTAGAGATCAATGGGATCCCACTGGCCAACAATTTTAAGAGCAGTAACCCGTGCCTGGTACTGGAATATAAATGTATACATATATTTTATTGAAGTTTTCCTTCTTTCAAAACAAGCATTTCAATATCTCCATTTAACTCAAGGAAAAACTACCTCCATTTTAACTCATCTCTATTCAATACTTTCATTTCTAATTTCACTGTAGTGAAATATATACTTGAAAGGCTTACCTCCATGATAAATCACATGTTTACATTACATTTTTTGCTTTTTGAGTGTGGGATTTTTTTATGGGTGTGCAATTCTTGTCTGAATGCATGTGCAAGTGTGTGAGTATATGTAAATATGTCTGCATGAAAGTATAAGCCAGAGGTCAATCTTAAATGTGTTTCTTCCCTAGGTGTCATCCTCCATATGCTTTTGAGATAAAGTCCCTCACTGGGATGTCAGATGTGCTGATTTGACTAAGCTGACTGGTAAGCAAGTTTGGGCATTCACCTGCCTGCATTTCTCCAGTGTCTGTGATTATAAGCACAATCAATGCACCCAAGTATTTCAATGTTCATTCTACTTGTTGAAGTCAGATCCTAATGTTTATATGACAAGCAGTTACCAAGTGAGCTATTATCTGATTCCTATGTTAAATTTTCTGCACAGTATATTTGAATTACAAAAAGCATACCTACTTTGACTTGTTAGTAAACTAATCTCTGTACACTTAATGACAATTAAAAGGAGAACCCAAGATTTTTCATACAAGCAATACATTCTCTTGTATTACCATGGTTATCTCCAATTATCTGTGACCTTATAAGACATCTTTTAGCCAAAATAATTAAATGACTACAAGTTTTCAAAATGAGCATAAATGACCACTGTGTTATGAAGTGAAATGTATACCGTAGTGTGTACCTCCCTTTGGTATTCAAGAAACTGTTATGAGTCTGTGGTTCAAAGCTTAAATTTCTCATTCCACTTCTTTTAATCTTATCTTTCAACATTGTTGGTAATTAGATACATATGTGTGTAATCTCTTTTACTTTTTTGCTCTATAGAAATCTAGTATAGTTGCTGAATCAACCAGCACTTGTACAGCATACATACTTGATGACAACCACAGAGATTTCACTGAAGCCTTTGTGGACCTGTTTAGCCATGGGTTTTTGGAAAGAGCCCAAAACAGACCAGATGCCACAGTTGAGAAACAAGTATCAAGGAATATGGAAAGTCTCATCACCATCTTTCTGGGAACACTTTTATTCACAGGGGAAAATATAGAACCATGAAGATAATTAATCACATGTGTGCATAATCCCAAAGCCCAAGGACATCGCTTCGGAGAGTTAACTCCCAAATGTTACCTGTCGTAATAAAAACGTATCTGTTGTCTCAGCTAGCATAGGACTGCTTGCTTCAGGTAAGTTACCGATTTTCAAAACAGGAAAACACAGTTTTAAAATAATTAACGTTTTTAAAAAGAAAGAGAAGAGTCGTACATGAATTCAATCATACTATTTACTTGGTTCAAGTAAAAGTAAATCTAAGAAAATAATATTTTTTACTCAAAACAGGAAAACCATGACTGAACTTAAGAGTACACAAGTTATGTTGTAATATTACTCCTTTAATTACAGTTCAGGAAAAAAAAGACTTTATTTGTTTTTATGAGTGTGTAAATACATACATGGAGTCAAGGAAGCTATCTTGTTTATAGTCACTGAAATATGATTTTAGTATTCTGTAGCAAATAATAACATGTGAAACTTCATTAGAAGTGAGTCATGAACCAATATATCCATCACCTGACTTCTCATCCTCAAAAGTCAACTAAGTCATACTAGCATGAAAAGTTATGAGGATCAGTTACTGCACATACACAAAGAGAGAAGCCCTGATGTCCTGGTATGCTTTATCTTCATATGGATTTCATTTCTTAAATAAAAATTATACTTGAAATCTGTGCATGTATATGTGTTTCACTGTCCTTTTTACACTTCCCTTTTAACCTTGGTCTTTGAGTGGTCAGGAGAAATACAGTTGGACTTAGATTTCTCCTGCAAATAAGCAGCAAGCATTATAAAAAAAATAACATACTTTGTAAAAAAATTTATGGTAGCTATCTTGTATCTTATCAAATAGCAGAACACAATTATATATAGCAGAATATAATAAATGTTCTTTATATTAGACAAAAATACTGCTTTTTCATATTTTTTATATTCAGTATTGCTTTATAGTAATATTTATGTCTATGTAAAGGATACACATTTCATAGTTAAAAAATTTGACACTTGTTCTCACTAAATCTTGAGGATATTCCATATATTTTAAATATATTGAAATTTCATATTAGAAAATGTGCTATCCTTTGTGTTAAAAACAGATGGACCTAGAATATAGTATCAAATGATGTATCTAGCCTTAGAAAGAAAATCTAACCATTGTTCTTTCTTATATGCAGATCATAAGTTATAATGTATAAGTGTTTATATGTAAAGTGGATATTTATTTACAATAACTTTTAGGAAAGTGATAAAGAAAGGGTAACTTAAAAAGCATAGTAATGAGTTCATGTGTATAGTAGAATTTGTGTAAGAACACCAAATCCTATCTAAAGCTATAATACAGTTCCAATTTAAAATAAGTTCTCCAGGGGCTGGAGAGATGGCTCAGCGGCTATGACCACTGACTATTCTTGCAGAGCACCCAGGTTTGATTCCCAGCACCCACATGACAGCTAACAACCATCTGTAACTCCTGTTCCAGGGGCTCTACATCTACAATCCTCTTCTGACCTCTGGGCATTTCATGACGTAGGTGCACTTACACACATGCAAGTAATACACTCATATCCATAAAAATTTGTAAAAATAATTTTTAAAAGTCCTTAAGTAGACAGTGTTCAAATGTGATTCTATAAGTGTGGCTGCAATTTTATGAGGAAATCTCATTTTTAATTATGAAATTTTCATTCTTTGAATACCTCTTTAAACTTTAGTATTATTTTTATAAATATTAATTCAAATTTTTCCCTTTTATAAAATGAATTACACACACACACACACACACACACACACACACACATATATATATATATATATATATATCAATGCCTATATAATACATTTTTGATCCCAAATGTTATTCTGTGTGCATTAATCCACTGGAGCCTGGTTAACCTACCAAGAGTCACAACACAAAACATACTGTCTCCTCTTTCCCAGAAGCTATTGGCTTCCAAAAGACACCTGTATCAAACCTCTGTTTCCAAAGGCTCAGGGACCATTGCAGAAGAGGGGATGGAAAAACTGTAAGAGCCAACAGTGGTGGGTGACCACAAGGAAATGAAGTTTTCCACACAGTTGAACAGTTACTGATATGAGCTTATAGATATGATGACAGCATGGACAGTCTCACATAAGGTCAAGCCAGATAAAAAAATAGATGTGGGGACATAGTAATAAACAACAATCCTATCTAAGAAACTAGTGGGAATAAATGCTAATAAACTTTAACAATAAAAATGTACTTCTTTCTGTAAGTATTGAAGAGAGCATCATTCTTCAAGTATGACTTCTCGATTTCTGAGCCTTTCAACTCTTGTGACAGAGACTGTATTATAATCAAATAAATACAATATTTTGAAGTGTAAGATATGACTGCGTGTATTTCTGAGAATGAAAAAATAACATTGAAGATTAAACAATGTTCAGCTATACAGATGTATTCTGGATTTATGTGACACAAAAAGTTTGTTTACAAGAAAAATGGACAAGGGAAACTGCTCTTCTGTGAGTGAATTCATTTTATTGGGAGTTGCCAACGACCCTGAGATGAAAGTGACACTGTTCACCATATTTCTACTTGTGTATCTCATCACTCTTCTGGCCAATGTTGGGATGATCACATTGATTAGAGTAGATCCCCGGCTCCACACGCCCATGTACTTTTTCCTCAGCCACCTTTCTTTCTGTGACCTCTGCTACTCCACTGCAGTCGGACCAAAGATGCTGGCTGACTTATTTTGCAAGAAAAACTCAATTTCCTTCTTTGGCTGTGCTCTGCAGTTCTTCACACTTTGTGTCTTTGTTGACTCTGAGTGCATGCTTCTGGCCGTGATGGCTTTTGACAGATACCAGGCCATTAGCAGCCCCTTGCTGTACTCTGTGAACATGTCCAACAGGGTATGCTCTCTCCTCATGGGTGGAGTTTACCTGGTGGGAACAGCAGATGCCTTGATACATACAATCTTGGCCTTCCGTTTATGCTTCTGTGGGTCTACTGAGATCAACCACTTCTTCTGTGATGTCCCTCCTCTCCTATTAATATCTTGTTCGGATACAGAGGTCAATGAGTTAGCAATATTCGTAATTTTTGGTTTCATTGAACTGAGCACCATCTCAGGAGTCCTTGTCTCCTATTGTTATATCATCTTATCAGTCTTGAAGATCCGCTCTGCTGAAGGGAGGCTCAAAGCATTTTCCACGTGTGCCTCACACTTGACTGCAGTTGCGATTTTCCAGGGAACATTGCTCTTCATGTATTTTCGGCCAAGTTCTTCTTATTCCCTAGATGAAGACAAAATGACCTCACTGTTTTACATGCTTGTGATTCCCATGCTGAACCCTCTGATTTATAGCCTGAGGAACAAGGATGTGAAAGATTCTCTGGAAAAATTGAGACATAAAAGGTGATTTTACATAATTTTATGCACATACATGCAACTTATAGTAGCCATGTCTTTTATTTCATACTTCATGATAATAAAATTAGTAACTTCTTCATATACTTCAGTTTACTGGAAGAAAAAATTGTCTCATCCTCCAATTAAAGGAAAATGTTTTCTAGTGTTCATGCTCTTAAATAGCATTTTATTTTCCCTTCATGAAGCTATTACCCAAAAATTCAGTAACACCATAGTTCTGTTTCCTCATTCTGGCATTTGATCTCAGTCACAGTGGAGTGTATGGAGTTTTTATTCATTGCCTTTCAACACATTAAGATCCTTTTTCTACTACAACTTCATTTAACTTTTCAGTTGTAAATTTTACACGTTAGTGGAAACACAAATATTAAATGTGCCCTCTCCTAATTCTTAGGTTTGAAACACTCCTGAGATTAGAATTCTATTCTCTAAACTCCAGAGCATAATGCCTCAACCAGTTTTAAGGACTTCTTCCTCAGAGACATGTATACTATTTCTTATCAAAATTGATGCAGCCAAAGAAGAAAGCTTCTAAAGCAGCAGTTCTGACAATTACAGGTCATGGTGTAAAGAGGGTATGTTTGTAGTCCAGAATGATGAACCAGGTTAGGGCATTAATACCACTAAACTGTCCTGGCAATGTAGATCTTTGTGCTGGAACTGTCATTTGTAAACTCTTCCATCTCTTTCTCCAGTGAGTATTAATATCATCCTTGTCCATCCTCATTCTGGGAAAGCGAATCATCTGAGATTCATAAGCAATTTTTCCTTAAATGTTAATACTATTTATTAAATAATCACATGCAATAAGGGATTGTAAGCATATATTTAGGTAAATATTGATTATCCCATTCCTGTTATCCAGAGTAATAGACTCACATATAGTAAACAATGTGGATTAACAAACAAAGAAAAAAATAAAATTTAGAAATGTGAAATTTATGAGTGCTTATTACATTTTGTTAAAGTAACATTACCTGAGTATGGTGTAGGCCATCTACACACACACACACACACACACACACACACACACACACACACACACACACATGCTTCTGAAAATGTATGTAAAATGATCATGGATACAAATATAGTGATTTTATAAATCAATGGATATTGAATTCATTAAATATATGTGGCATACTAAAACTTTAGCCCTCACATTTATATTTTAATCATTACTTCTATACATTTCTGATGGCTAAGCACTGAATGAACTTGAGCAAAATGTGCATATGGGCTTTATTTGAAAATCATGATTAAATGACACAATTTTCATTGACAATTATTATAGAAGCTAAATTAAACTGGGCCTCTTTAATTTTACGGATTCCAGAATGAACTAATCCTGTGTGAAAATAATTCAAAATTGAAGTAAACCCCCAGGGGATCTTTGCATGATGCTATTGGACATACTATGATAAATCAAAAGTAATTCCTGGGAAGGACACTTTATTTAGAGAAAAGCTGATATGTACCAGTGTACACAGTTAACCCCTTCTCTTTTGCATTTGTGATTTATGTTCACACCTGAGGTGTGCTTCCTAATAATGCAAAAATCCTAATGCAAAAATAATGCTAAGGGGATACGGAGAATTTAAGAGGTGATAATGACAGAGAATTATGAAATTTGATAATTGTTCTTGAGCTAAACAGCCTGAGAACTCCGTATCTCCCCAGGAACACAGGAACAGTGACAATCAAGTTGTCCATGAAAAAGACAGTGGGAAGTCACCAGTCAGCCCATCTATCCTAGGTTTGTGCTAATACTGTTCAGAATTGTGAGAATCATTTTCTGTTGTTCATAAATCAACTAGACTATGGCATTAGTTATAACAACATGGAATACAAAGAAAAGCAGGAACATGTCAATAAATAATGAATTATATTAAAGAACAATCTATTACATTTTTATTATTTACTTTCATTTTATGTATATGAGTGTTTTGCCTGCATATATATAAGTTAACTCATGTGTGCAACTCCCTGGGAGGCCGGAAGAGGGTGAGAGTTCCCCTGGAACTAGAACTACAGAAGGATGTTAGCCACCATATAGGTGCTGGGAACCAAATCTGAGTCCTACGCAGGTGCTGCCAGTGCTCGAAACTGTTGAGCCATCTCTCCAGATTAAAATACATTTATTTGAGACAGGATCTCTCTGTAGCATCAGCTAGCCTGGAACTTGCTATGTAGACCAGGCTGGCCTCAAGCACATGGAGATCCAACTGCTTCTGCCTTCTGAGGGTTGAGATTGAAGTCATGTACCACCACACTCCTAAGGAATAATTTAAAAGACTGATCCTGGATAGACAATTAGGGTAAGATGGAACCTTACAGTGTTTTTTATTCTGCGTTTCTTGAATTACTAAGGATGTTGAGCACTTTTTATGGTATTTCTTAGCCATTTTTATTTGAGAACTTTCTTTTCAGGTCTGTAGCCTATCTTTTTATTGGTTCATTTATTTTGTTTTTTTTTTTTAATTTCTTTGCATATTTTGGATATGAATCCTCTGTTGGATGTGCAGCAGGTAACAATTTTCTCCTACTCAATGGATTTCAGACATGGAACAGATATGGAATTCAGATATTTAACAGAGCCTCTTGATTTACAATCCTAATTTATTTATTTATTTGTTTGTTTGTTTGTTGTTTGTTTGGTTGTTTAGTGAATTCATTGCTCCTCCAAGGCTGATCAGCTGATAAGAACTTCAATGACTGGGGAGAGTTTGGAATGTGTCAGGTCTAGAGCCTATTTACAATTTATCATAGGCCATCTTTAGCCCCTTAAATAGCCATTTTTTGCCCATCTCTCCATCTGACTTGAAATCTTGTGTATAACAGATAAATATTTTTAGAATGTATTAACTTGGTAGATCAACTTTGACCAACTCGAGATATAAGAAGCCTGCCGGGTAGCCTCTAAGTACTGCAGTGGAATTCTCCCATATTCAAAATAACCCACCTCTCTGATGTCTCCACCAATGTATTTGAAAAGTGTCTTCACTTACAGATTTCTTTGTTCTCTTACTATAAAACATTCATAAAACCGTTACCATGTTGGAAGATGGAATTTCGGGTAACTTGAATCTGTGTTCCTGAGCCATGGTCACTCATATTTGACTCCCAAATGAACTCTCTTATCTCCTTAAAAAAAACATGAAAGCTGATCATTAAGGAAACAATTCGCATTATCAATATTTCTTTCCTCATATGGCCTGATATCATTTGGCATCAAAAAGATTTAGAAGTGGTATTAGAATCCCCTTCTTCTCCCTGGAAAGTACTGAGAAAGCACAGGAGTTATTGAGATTTTTGGTTTATGCTTATGGTTCATGCCCTTTTGATATTTGTGTATTTTTAAATTTATTTTTATGAATGAAAGTTTTCCATTTTCATTTTTGGAAGTAATTTAACTGAATTGATAGATAAAAACTTGTGCATTTTCCAATGATGTCCACAGAATAAAATATCGCTCTGGACAAGGTCAATACAGTTTGGCAAGATTTTGCTGGACCTGTTTGCCAACTATTTACCAATTCCCTTTGCCTTCTGTGCTCTAGAGCTCTTCATGATTTGTTACCTTTGTAAACCTTGAGAGTATATGAATGACGATGATGATTTCTGGTCAGTAGAATGTCACCAGCCTCATCCCTTGCTGTACAGGGCATCTCTGCTCTTTGCTGGGCTTCCTAGTGTGACTGACAGACACTTTGGTACATACCTTTATGTCTCTATTACAATTCTGAAAGTTTACTTTGCTCCTTAAATGTCCCTTCTCCCCTTTTTCTCCCTTGCTCCACTACAGAAGTTAATGAATATTAACTGGTATTTTTGGTGTTATTGAACTGTGTACCTTTTCAAGAATTGTTTTAACTTTTATATAGTAAAGCTCCCCGTGTTCTCTTCATTACCATTAGTTTGTGTTCATCTAATAAATATTGGATTTCCTTATGACACTTTCATGTACATATTTGAGGTATTTTGAAAGTATCCATCTTTAAATAATCTTTAATTTATCCATACTTCCTTCACCATATGGTCCACTTCCTTTTTTTTTTTTCGTACCGTCTCTTCTGTATTTGTATTGACTTTTACATTCCACATATGACCAAACACATGGGTACATGTATTTCTGATCCTGTCTTATTTTGCTCCCATAACACTCCTTTTTTCTTTTTTTATTTTCTTTTTTTTTGAAAAATAACATGATTTTGTTTTCCTGGATACATTAACATAAAAGTAACATGATTTCTCTTTCCATCTGCCCATTATTGGTTATCTAGACTGATTGCTAACTTGGATCTTGTGACTGTGGCTATGCCACTCTCTCTCTCTATTGGATGCTGCCAAAATCTCTTGCTGTACAGAGTATAGTATACATGAATCATATTGTATTTCTGTTTGCTTAATTTTTAATTTTTTTGAGAATTTCATACATGAGTACAGTATTCACATTATTTCTAGCACTCCCAATTCCCCACTAACTCCTTCCAAACATATAAATTACTTTTATATATATAGTAGATATAATAGTAATAAGAGTTCCATTTTGTTGTTTGTTGTTTCTTTGTTTGAGACAGGGTCTTACTCTGTAGCCTCAGCTGACGAAGAACTCCCTCTGTATACAAGGCTGTTCTTGATGTTACAGAGAGCTGTCTGCCTCTATCTCCTGAATACTAGAATTAAAAGCATGTCATTGAATGAGCTATATTTTTTAAAAGAAATTCCACATTAATTCATATTAATTCCAGTGAATTTATACATTCTTTGTTTGAGACAGGGTCTTACTCTGTAGCCTCAGCTGACGAAGAACTCCCTCTGTATACAAGGCTGTTCTTGATGTTACAGAGAGCTGTCTGCCTCTATCTCCTGAATACTAGAATTAAAAGCATGTCATTGAATGAGCTATATTTTTTAAAAGAAATTCCACATTAATTCATATTAATTCCAGTGAATTTATACAGAACTGCTAATTTCTCAAATTTCATGTATAATTGTTAATTTATCCTCTTGTCTGTTCGAAGAGAGATACAATCTCATCGTTATTATATCTAGAACACAATTTTATTTTCTCTTTTACAGAGTCCAATATCTGTTGTAAGCCCCAATATTATCGACTTTTTCATAAAGCATCATACATCTATTTGAGTTCATTAGTAACAATACTGCTGGCTCCTTCCCTCCTTTTCTTGTTTATGAAAAATGTAATCCTGCTCTTTGAAGTAAACACTTCATCCATGTTTGTATCACTTATAAATAATAGTCCATATACTTGCAAGAAAGGTAATGCCACTACAAAGGCTAATTGGCTGATTAGAACTTCAGTGATACAAAAAGGATGGAATTTTTCAAGTCCAAGACAAATTATTTGAGTAGAGTGTCTTTAACTTATTTTTTTAATATCTTATTTATTATTTTTATGTGTACGTGTGTATTGCCTGCATGTAGGGAAGTGCATCCATGTCATGCAATGCCCGCAGAGGTCAGAAGAGGCTGTCAGAGCCCCTTGGACTGGAGTTATAGACAGTTGTTAGCTGCCATGTGGGTGCTGGGATTCGAACCTGGGTCTTCTGCAAGAACATTCAGTATTCTTAACCACTGAGTCATCTCTCCAGCCCCCGAGTATCTTTAACTTCATATTGGTAGACATTTTTTGTCTTCCTCTCTATCTGACCTAACATCCTTTTGACTATAGCTACATCCTCCAGGATCCTCCACAATCAAATGGCTAAGGATGGTGTATCATCTAGCATTTGAGCATTACAAAAAATATCTTCCTGCTTTGATGAACCTGCCTACCTAATATTTCTAGTATATTTGAATAACACCCTGACATATTATTTTATGTGTTTTATTAATATACTTTTGTTAAATGGTTATCACATTAACATCATATTTGAAAAACCAGAATTGGGGTTCAAAAGTTGTGTTCCCTCATATTATTCAATAAATCAAAGTATCATTTTTTTCTTTGAGATAAGAACTCTTTTGGAAATTAACAACATATTTCCATCCACATGCTACTTAAATTCTACACACCCAAGGCAGGATTAAATGAAAATGATGTTTTTCGATAATACATTTAATCTTCTTATAGTTTGTCCTAGAAACTCTGCTGGTAATGAAAATGATAAGAAAAAAATGATAATAACTAATTTAAGTGTCTGAATATGAATATATTTAAACCAAGTATATATGGCAATAGAAGAGCTTGAGGGAAGAAACAAATGAAGTTTGCTTAGAATGAGTTATTTTTCTAGTCATCCTATTATTTCATTGCATTCTTTTAAAAATTTTTAAAATTATGTTTATTTTAGTGTATGAGTTTATTGCCTATATGTATGTAAATACAGTGGTATCTTGCAATGCCTGTGGAAGTCAAAAGAGGGTGTTGACTTACCCTGGAATTGGAGTTAGGGATGGTTGTGAGCCATCATGTGGGTGCTGGGACTCGAACTCAGGTCCTCTGCAAGAGCAGTGAGTGCTATTAAGTGCTGAGCCATCTCCCTAGCCTCCTTGTTGCATTCTTTAAATGAAGTCTGTGAAAATCAAAGAAACCTAGATGTGAGACTCTATTCCTGAGAAGATACAAAGAAATATCTACTCATCCCAGATAGGAAACTGATAGCCCAAAGGGGATCACCAAAGTCCAACTCCATGAGTCCATGAGTTCTACTGGGGTTTCCTTCAGTATGGGAGAGGGATGATTTATGGGTGCAGAAATGATTCAAATACAGCTGCATCACCAAAGCCCACCACCACATAGGTGACAGTTAAAAGAAGTTGGAAACCTGGAGCTTCCTGTTCAACTCCAGGAAGCTGGACAGATTGGAAAAAGTCTTTTCTAGGCAGCTCAGTAAATCCTGAGCCTCTTCCAAGCAGCTTCTTCCAAGAAGCTTTGTCTCAGTTTGTTCCAGGCAGCTTGGTTGATTTGCCTAATACAGATAGATCTGCTGGTCTGTGTCTAGCAGAAGACTTTACCACTCATACACCCTTAGGGGCAGAGAGGCCTAGTAAATCTGGCCAGTTACAGTGTCTTCCTGAAGCCATTGGTTGTTTACATCCTTCACTTAAGGATAGAATGATTTATCTTACGTTAGAACTTCCTGTGCCTTAATGAGCTTGCCTCCAAAATGGAAAGTTGTATTTGGGGAATAGTGCTGCGCAAGACTAGTCTAGACTCATTTCTTTGATGAATGATTTCTTAGCTATTGATAAATCTAAAAATTACAAGCCCTTTATATTTATTTTCCTTATATTTTCCAATAGTATACTAGGTGTAATAATAAAAGTTCTAATACTAAATGTGAACAAATTTATAGGTAATGTACGAAATGCTATCAGATTCACTCATAATGTGAGAAAGTGTGTATTTAACATGCCTCAGTATCTTTATATATATCTGAAACTAATTTAGAGTTTAAATATACACACACCCTAATATTCTTTTATGAATGTGCACTGTTATATGCAAAAATTTTAATTTATTCTTATTTACTTCTTGACCATTTCATAAATGTATATAACATATTTTGATTATAGCCATCCCTTAAATATTTCTTGTCACTGTACTATATGCCTAATTTTATGTCCTTAAAATATTACATTTTGAGCATGTGAGTCTTTCACATGCATGTATCTAAGTGTACCAATATATGCAAAGCCCACCGAGGCCAAAAGAAGGTGTCGGATCATCTGGAACTGGAGTTACAGATGGCTGTTAGCTGCCACGTGGGTGCTGGGAATCAAACCTGGGTTCTCTTCAAGAGAAACCAGTGCTTATAATTGCTGAGTTATCTCTGCATTTCCAAGATATGTTGTATCTTTAAGGAAATACTACTCAGTCTTTAAAGGAAAGTGAACTTTGAAATAGGCTTCACCATGCATATGTTTCAAAAACATATGTTTCAACACCAATAGTCACTTGGCCAGTAATCTTGTTTTTTTGTTTGATTCTTCAAACAGGAAAATAAAGAGAGTCACAGAATTAAGTGTGCTAGCAGTAGGTAGATGAGGGCAAGGAAGGGCCACTTCTGAGCTACATGTATGTAAGCGCACCTATATATGCAATGCCTGCTGAGGCCAGAAGAGGGTGAGCTGTCCTGAAATATATTGTGGAAATGGAAATTGGCAAGGACTGTGTGCAATGTTGTGAATATACATAAATGAAAGAACAATTTAATTTAAACGTGTGAGTTTTACTGTATGAACAGTATGTTCATAAAAAATATCAAAATGTGATCCACTAATGTGGCAGAAAACAATACTTTAGAAGTCGAAGATAAAATGAAACCAGATAATTATAATTTATTAAATATAGGTAATGATGTCATTTCTGCTAGATACTTATTCTGCTTGCTAAGAATAAGAATAACAATTTACAAAAAATATGTTTATATTCTATATGAATTTTATAATTTAAAAT